>NC_085053.1:30751840-30975208 GCF_963662255.1 Cinclus cinclus | reverse complement strand
TTTTGACCAAACAACTTAGGTCTGTGTGAGCACACTTTTTCCTTTTATGCTGATGGGAACAGAGCTCCTCTCTCTCATCTGAATGCTGCTGAATAAAACGTACACCTAGGAAGAATGCAGGTGGGGAGGGATGAAAGAGTCAACTTGCTCCAAAGTACATCTAGCAGCACATAGGATAGAAGCACACACTACTGAAACACTGTATCCAGAATCTCAGGAACAGCGGGCTCGGAATTCTCAGCAGCTGCTCCCTTTGGCTACTTCAAGGGCTCTCCCAGCCAGGGAACCCAGCCGGGGCACCCGGCTGGAAGGGGCACCTTTGCAACAAAATGCCATGGAAGCTTGCTCCAAAACAGCGCTGCAGCTGCTGCCACACGCAAAGGACACCGGGCTGCTGCCAGCTGCAAGGGTGGGGAGCTGGAATTGTGCCCGGGAGTTCTCCCGTGCCCGCGTTCCCACCCCGCCCCATCCTTGCGTCCCTCTCACCTTTCCGGCAGAGAGAGCAGCTGCCTCCTCCTGCGGGCTGCTCCCGGCTGCGGGCAGGGCGATGGCTCCGGGAGCTGGGCGACCGCTCTTCCTTCCTCGATGCGTTCCCCGGGGGGGAGCGGGCCGGGCAGCGCGGAGACGGGGCGCGGCGGGACGGGAGTCGCTCTCCGCGACGGCGGCCGTGGAAGGACCCCGGCAGAGAGAGGGGCGGAGCCGCCGCTGCCGGTCGGCGCCCGCCGGGCTCCCGCGCGTCCGCGGCGCCGCTGAGCCCACAGCCCGTGTGGGCACGATGGGAAACGCCGCGCAAAATCGCGCCGGGGGGGGGGGTGATCGGCGTCGGCGTCGCGGGCAGGCAATGCAGTAGACACCCCGTGAGGGGTCCTCTTTTTCCACGCCCCTTTTTTGCCGCCCTATGTAGAAGGTCGGGCGAGTGACGGTTGAGTCGCCATATTGGGAAGGTCGAGACGCAATTTCCGCCCTCCCCTGCCGCCATCTTTGATACTGGCAGAAGCCATTTCCGGTGCCTCCGCCATCTTTGTTTCGGGAGGCGAAAATGAAGGCCCCCTACATTGGCGACTATTGAACTCGCCTGCCTGAATCCGGCCCCGAAACCGATCCCGCGTTCTCGGCGCGATTTTCCGTCGCCTTTTACGCGGCGCGGACGGGCGCGGACTGGTCAGCGGTGCTGGAAACGGCTCGTGGGACAGGCGGCGGGAGAGCGCGCGATCGGCGTCGGGGGTCGGATTCAGGCAGGCGACTTCAATAGACACCATTATCTGGGGCTTTACAGTTACCACGACAACGCTGGCAACGACACCGGAAGTGGCTTCTGCCAGGACCAAAGATGGCGCCAGGAAGGGCGGAGATTGCAGCATGCCACTCCCAAGATGGCGACCTGGCCATCACTCACCCGACCTTCTACATAGGACGGCAAAAAAAAAGGGCGGGAAAAGAAAGACACACCCCCACACACACACCCCCCCCCCCCCAGCGTATCTCTGCCGGGGCCCTATTGCGTCCGCCGCCCCGAGCGTCGCATCAGTTCCAGTGGAACGGCATCGTCACGTTGGGCCATCCGCCATCTTGAGAAGGTCACACGCCCCCACCGCCCTCCCGCAGCAGCGCCGAGGAGGAGCCCGTCGCCGCTTCGGGGCACGGCTGCAGTACCGCGCTGTGTCCACAAGGCGGCAACACTGCCCGGGCTCCGGCTCCGGGCACGGCTGCAGTACCGATCTCTTCCCACAAGGCGGCAGCACTGCGGCCGAGCTCAGCCCGGGGCTGCGGCTCTTTGGGGACACGGGGGACACAGAGAGAGAGACAGACACACACAGACAGAGAGACAGACACACACAGACACAGAGAGACACACAGAGAGACACACAGACAGAGAGACACACAGGCAGAGAGACAGACACACACACTGAGAGACAGACACACACACACAGACACACACAGACACACACACACAGACACACACACACAGACACACACAGACACACACAGACACACACAGACACACACACACACACAGACAAGGGGCCAAAAAACATCGAGGTCCCTCCCTTTAAAAAATCCTACTAAACGAATGCCCCCCAAAAAACCCCGACCCAAACTAAAAAATCCCTGCCATGAACAAATTAAAAAAACCCCAAACCCATTAGATATCTATATATATATATGTGTGTATATATATATATATATATATGTTTGTTAATAATTAAGTTATATTCATAATCAATACCTATTTTTGGATATTGAATTTAATGTGTATTGGCATCAATTACAACATGGGTACAATATTATTTTTATTAAGAAATCTTTATATTACTAACATTTATATTTTATGTGTGTGTGTATATATGTATACACACACACACACACACGCACACACATTTATATATTCTATATCTTCACATTTTTATATCCTTTATGGAAAAGCCCGGCCTCTAACAAAACACAAAATTAAAACCCCTTTATTTTAAAACTATATTTCAATTCATTTTTCTATTTATATTTGGCATACTTACGTGGAATTCATATATCCATATAGTCTACACATTATAAACCACTCAGTATACAATTTTATTTATATTAAATACTGCATCTACACTTCTATTTTTTTTCTATTTCATATTTAGATGTATACTTACACATATTCAAATTGGCATATTTCTATTTATAAATTGATGTCTGGATACATTTATATAGATTTACAAATAAATGTAGTTATAAGATTAATTAGATGAAAATTACAATCTATCCATAGATGGATACTGTATCTTCATATTAGAATCTACTAGCAGTACAAATCTCTTTAGAAATCAATTTAAGAAATAGAAACATATAGAGGGTCTATTTGCATATTTATATTTTGGTTGATATTCTTTACAAAGAAACCCACCTCTAAGCAAATGAAACCATTGAAACATGGATTTTAAACTATGTTTTAATACTTTTATATTTCTGTTCTCCTATTTACAACTTGCGTTTACACATTATATATTTTCATTCTTTATATTATATACTGCATATTGGATAGAAATGTGTTACCCATCTCTGCAATTTATAGTCACACAAATATATTTATATTTTTTAATTGTTCTATACTTATATTTCTATTTCATATTTATATGTACACTTACACACATTGATATTTCCATAGTTACAAATCTATATGTCACTATATGATTAGTTCTAACAATATATTTTTAAAGAAATGTATTAATATTGGAATAGTCATTCTATTAGATTAAAATGGTAATGTAATCTATCAACATAATATATTGGTGTGTTATATCAATATTAAAGTTAGCATTTATTACTATTATTAATCCATTTATAGCTGTAATGAATACATAATTTCATGTATAAATAGATTATTATCTATTTCCATACTTATAGTTTTCTTCCTCTTATTTCTAAAAAACCCCCATCTCTAACCAAATAATACCAACGAAACATTGATTTTAACTCCATTTAAATACTTTTACATTTCTGTTCTCATATTTACAACTTACATTTCAACATGAGACGATATTTTCATTATCTATGTTATGTACTACAAAGGTACATTTTTTTGTTGTATTATTACAATATCTTTTCTATTTTATTTTTTTCTATTTATTTTTCTATCCTTTATGTTTCGTATTTCTATTAGCTATGTAAAACCCCAACTGCAGCCAAATACAAACCAATCCAACACTCCCTCTGAACCACGCTCGGGTCCTTCCCCTGCTCCCTTTTCCCACGTGTTCTACGGCCACCCCTCCGTGCGAATGTCCTGGCACCCGTGGGTCCCTCTGGGGGAGGGCACCCAGCACGGCCCCCCCCCCCCCCCCCCCCCCATTCCCCACTCCCCTGCTCCTGCGCCGCAGCGTGGCTCCCTCTGCCGGGGACCTCGGGCTGCCCCGAAACACATCGGAGCCCCCCGAGTCTCCACCCCGTCCCCCCCTCAGCCTTCTTTCCTCACCCCCAAAATGAAGGCACAGAACCGCTCCAGCTGCCCTGGACGGCAGCACGGCCATTGATGGGAACCCTCCCCACGGGTCCATGCCCCCAAAAAGGGACCCTGCTGGCACAAGGAAAGGGCGGGGGGGGGGGGGGGGGGGGGGGCAGCCCCCAGGAGGGCTGAAGTTCCTCCCCAGCCCCGCAGACACAGAGGACACGAGGCAGAGAGTGGCAGCAGAGAGGACACAGGAAAGAAAATGAAGATCGGGGTGCAGGATGAAATGGAGGGAAAAAAAATAGAAAACAAAACCACAAAAAAGGGATGCTAGATGGGCAGCACGAGAGAGGGAATAAAAAAGAACAGGGGCAGCGAACGGGACACAAGGATCCCGGGGGAAACAATGGCACGGGGAGCACCACAGAGCCACAGGGAACAGAACGGGAACACGAGTGAGGCACGGAGAAGGACAGACAAAAAGACGGAGTCCCAAACACACAGCAAGGACGCAGGGACACAGAGACAAAAAGGGAAACCAGGACCAGGAGACAGGAATCGACCACGCCACGTGCTCGGGAGGGTAAAGACGGGCACGGAGCGGCACGGGGACAGAAAAGGCACGGCCAGCAGGACAGAGGCTCACCAAGAGAGCGTGCAGTCAGGGAGCAGCACTGGGCAGCAGTCAGACTGGGCAGGGCTCCTCTAGGACAAAAATATTTACAGTTAGAAGCCATTCCCTCCCTGGCATCTCATTTGTATTTAACCTCCCCAGAAGTGACTTCATATCACGAGCAATGTGCAGTCCTGGCTTCTGCCCGCCCAGGATTTGGACAGGGGACCTGGGCACAGCACACACACCTGTGAGTCAGTGGAACACATCCCAGGTGACACTTCAAGGGTTCTCCTTCTGGCACTGCATGTTTGCAGATCTGGGCTGGCACGTTCAACTCCCCTCATGGCCACATTCAAGAACAACTGACCACACTTGGCAGAGATTTCCCAAGAAAACTCACGTGCCATCAGTGAGCAGAAAATCCTTTGGGGTTTAGTTCCATCTCTCACCTGTTCCCAGTGGAGGGAAGATGGGCTTTAGTCACACATCACAGCCGCAGTGATGGAGCGGGGCTTTTTTATTCTAAAATGTAATGAAAGGTAATAAAAATAAACCAGGTCTGATAGAAATGCCTTTTAAAGCCATTAAAACTTTTTAAAGCCAAGGAGACCATCACCATGCCTGAGTTCAGTCTCCTATTCCTACTGGTTTTGGTATCAGCAAATCCATTAGGCTCTTTTCAGAACTAGTGCTTCATATCAACTACACCTCTGGCTCCTCTTTATTTGCACTTACAGCCCCTTGCAGGAAGCTCTGCAGCCTTTTTTCCCCGTCCTGCATTGGGAGAGGAGGGATATTAGTGACACACGCATGCACAAACAATCCTTCTGGCTCGTCAAAAAGTTCAAATCGCCTGTAATAAAATTGATATCAAGTAATATTGGGTCTCAGGCTGTTCAAGAAAAGGGAAAGTGGAGCTTTCACGTCCCACTGAGAGCTGTTGAATAAAATCTTCCCCATGAGCTTGCACACAGTAATAACATTTTTTGGACAAAAGCAAAGTAAGAATATTTTGACCAAACAACTTAGGTCTGTGTGAGCACACTTTTTCCTTTTATGCTGATGGGAACAGAGCTCCTCTCTCTCATCTGAATGCTGCTGAATAAAACGTACACCTAGGAAGAATGCAGGTGGGGAGGGATGAAAGAGTCAACTTGCTCCAAAGTACATCTAGCAGCACATAGGATAGAAGCACACACTACTGAAACACTGTATCCAGAATCTCAGGAACAGCGGGCTCGGAATTCTCAGCAGCTGCTCCCTTTGGCTACTTCAAGGGCTCTCCCAGCCAGGGAACCCAGCCGGGGCACCCGGCTGGAAGGGGCACCTTTGCAACAAAATGCCATGGAAGCTTGCTCCAAAACAGCGCTGCAGCTGCTGCCACACGCAGAGGACACCGGGCTGCTGCCAGCTGCAAGGGTGGGGAGCTGGAATTGTGCCCGGGAGTTCTCCCGTGCCCGCGTTCCCACCCCGCCCCATCCTTGCGTCCCTCTCACCTTTCCGGCAGAGAGAGCAGCTGCCTCCTCCTGCGGGCTGCTCCCGGCTGCGGGCAGGGCGATGGCTCCGGGAGCTGGGCGACCGCTCTTCCTTCCTCGATGCGTTCCCCGGGGGGGAGCGGGCCGGGCAGCGCGGAGACGGGGCGCGGCGGGACGGGAGTCGCTCTCCGCGACGGCGGCCGTGGAAGGACCCCGGCAGAGAGAGGGGCGGAGCCGCCGCTGCCGGTCGGCGCCCGCCGGGCTCCCGCGCGTCCGCGGCGCCGCTGAGCCCACAGCCCGTGTGGGCACGATGGGAAACGCCGCGCAAAATCGCGCCGGGGGGGGGGGTGATCGGCGTCGGCGTCGCGGGCAGGCAATGCAGTAGACACCCCGTGAGGGGTCCTCTTTTTCCACGCCCCTTTTTTGCCGCCCTATGTAGAAGGTCGGGCGAGTGACGGTTGAGTCGCCATATTGGGAAGGTCGAGACGCAATTTCCGCCCTCCCCTGCCGCCATCTTTGATACTGGCAGAAGCCATTTCCGGTGCCTCCGCCATCTTTGTTTCGGGAGGCGAAAATGAAGGCCCCCTACATTGGCGACTATTGAACTCGCCTGCCTGAATCCGGCCCCGAAACCGATCCCGCGTTCTCGGCGCGATTTTCCGTCGCCTTTTACGCGGCGCGGACGGGCGCGGACTGGTCAGCGGTGCTGGAAACGGCTCGTGGGACAGGCGGCGGGAGAGCGCGCGATCGGCGTCGGGGGTCGGATTCAGGCAGGCGACTTCAATAGACACCATTATCTGGGGCTTTACAGTTACCACGACAACGCTGGCAACGACACCGGAAGTGGCTTCTGCCAGGACCAAAGATGGCGCCAGGAAGGGCGGAGATTGCAGCATGCCACTCCTAAGATGGCGACCCGGCCATCACTCACCCGACGTTCTACAAAGGGCGGCAAGAAAAAGGCGGGAAAAGAAGGACCCCCCCCCCCCCCATCCCCCCGCCCAGGGTGTCTACTGCATTGCCTGCCCGCGACGCCGACAGCAATCGCCTCCGGCGCGATTTTGCGCGGCGTTTCCCATCGTGCTCGCACGGGCTGTGGGCTCAGTGGCGGCGCCGGCGTGCGTCAGCCCGGTGGGTGCCGACAGGCGGCGCCGAGGACGCCTCTCTGGCGGGGCCCTATTGCGTCTGCCGCCCCGAGCGTCGCATCAGTTCCAGTGGAACGGCATCGTCACGTTGGGCCATCCGCCATCTTGAGAAGGTCACACGCCCCCACCGCCCTCCCGCAGCAGCGCCGAGGAGGAGCCCGTCGCCGCTTCGGGGCACGGCTGCAGTACCGCGCTGTGTCCACAAGGCGGCAGCACTGCCCGGGCTCCGGCTCCGGGCACGGCTGCAGTACCGATCTCTTCCCACAAGGCGGCAGCACTGCGGCCGAGCTCAGCCCGGGGCTGCGGCTCTTTGGGGACACGGGGGACAGACAAGGGATGGTGGGGGGGCGGGGGGAAATGAAACTACGAGATCCATCCCTTCAGGAAATCCTCCTAAATGAATGCTCCACAATAAACCCCATCCCAAACTAAAGAAAGCCTTCCTCTTAGGAAATGAAAACAAACAAATCCCTTTCAATAGAAATATATATATATTTCTTAAAATTTATTCCATATTCATATTAATAATTTATACATATTTTTATGTATACAACTTAATTTATATTGTAATACATTACAAAATATATTCAATTGTTTACTTTGTATTATATATATATATATATATATCTTTATTCTACTATTTCTTTTCCTCGACAAATTTCCACTGTCAAAACCCAGCCTGAAGCTCAGCTCCCCATCTCCTCAATCTCTAAGGAATTTGGCTTGGATTTCCCAGTCCAGCAGAGCAGAAACGCTGTTGTCCTTCTTGTATATCCTAAGTGCAGTAGTTACTTAAAAAATAACTGAAAGAAATTAAAGGAATGATGAGAAATTCAGAGCTGCCTGCTTCAATCAAGGGATGCTCTTATCAAACCCAATATTAATCATTTGCTGTAATTAACCAACTCAAAGTAAATAACACCACATTGACACAGTACAATTCTTTTTAATTGAATTATACATTGCAGGATGTAAAAACCTTTCTAAACCCAGGAACTCTTAAAAGAGATATACAGGGCACAGCTGCAGAGTGAGTCTTGGGTTTCAAGGAGAAAAAACCCCAAATTTTTCAGTCTTTAGCATCTTGCACTGTGCAACCACTGACAGCAAACACAGCTTCAGCCCCAGGGAGACACGGACAGTCAGAGATTTTACAGATCCTGCTCTCACCTCAGCCTTTCAGCAGATAGAATCCGCAGGGAGAGGAAAGAAAATGGATCAGAACAGACAGCCTACTTACAGAAAATCATCATAATTCATAAAGCTTTAAATAGAGCTGTAAGAACTTCCCCAAAGGTTAATTTCCCTGTGCACTGAGCCCCCCTGCTCCATCCTTTACCCCTTTTATAGCCACAGTCCCACCCAGGACACAAAAGGAGTCTCCCAGGTGCCTCCTGATACCCAAATCATTCCAGGTGGGCCGGGAAGTTTTTCTCTTCAAGTTCTGAAATTCACGTGCTCGCCTGGAGAAAAGCAACCATTTCTCACTTAAGTACGCTTCGATTTCCCTGGACACAGGAGCTGTGTTGGGGACACAGAACAGAGATGTCAGAAATGCACCCACACAAGTGTCAGAAGGAACCTGCTGAGTCTCTTCAGGGAGCCAGCTCTGAACCACAGTCTGATGCCCTCCATGTGCATGTTCACATCTAGAGGTGATGATTGTTGCCAGAAAATCTAGTTCTTCCTATCAAATGTAGAGTTAAGCCATATATTTCATAGCTGAACAAAGACAAGAACACACTCAGACACCACCTCCAGCTTGATAAACATTGTGTTATTCAACCTCCCACCTAAAGCACGAGCCCATCTTCAACTAAAGAGCAGATCATGGCTCTCCCCTGCTATCCAGAATGAGGTCTATTGCTGTTGAGCAGCATTCAAAAACTTGTTAGAGCAGAAACTGCCTCACAAATTACACTGGAGTAACGCAAGATCCTGCGGCAGGTACGTCAAAGACAAAGTGTTTTAGTTACCTGAACAGAAAAAGATGAGAGACCCATCACTGCAGGCTGAACTGGAGCAGTACTTCAAAACGGGGCACTGAGGGTGGAGGGTAGAAGCTTTGAAGGTTTTCTAAGAGTAACAGTGCCTACCAATGTGGCAGAATGGAGAAATTAATTCCAAATTCTTGGAGAAAACTGTAACACTCACAGTTTTAAAGTTAAATACAGTAAAGTTAAATAGTGTTGGGAAAAACAAACAAAAAAGCCCCAACAAAACAAAACAAAAACAACAACAACAACAACAAAAGAAAAACCACCAAAAAAAAAAAAAAACCACCCAAAAACACCCACCAAACCCAAAATAAAACCCAAACCACTTTTTGGAAATATTCTTGCTTTATGCCACAATTGATTGCTTTTAATGAAAAACACTAGGCAGAACACTCCTACTATATGAGAAACACTGACAATTAGCCAAATGCACAGAAAACCCAACACAACTGAAATAGTAGCATTAACACAAAAAACCCATTCGGAATGAACTGCTCAAATCTATGCCAAGCCCTCCTGAAAGGAACGTCGCCATCAGCCTGGTTTGGTTTCCTCCCCTTGAAATTGTAAAACAACTGACCTTCCACACTTCATGGAAAAGCATTTATCTAATGCTACAAAGAAAGCCTTTTCTTACACCATATTTTAGCCCTGAACTTGCAAAAAACCCCCACCAAAATAACAGTTCACCACATATAGCTATTGAGTCATTCCTGTCTTTGAGCAAAAGCAAAGATAAAGCTGTGGAGACAAGAAAAAGTGACTTCATGCTGCTCCTCTGGAAATTACAGAATCACAAGCAGGTTTTTTATTAGCTTAGGAAGATGCACACCCAGTTCAGTAGACAGCGAATGTCAGGGAGGACAGGAGATAAATGCTTTTCTTTCAGAGACAAAAGTTTAAATAAATATTGACATTAAACCACGAGTCTACAGATGGACTGATCCGAAGTCCTTATTAGGAAAAAAGCCCCGGGGTGTCCTCTCGAGGCACGTAAGAAGAACTCCTCCTTGGCTGGGACACAGCCTGGGTCAGCACTGCTCCCCCACAGCTCAGGCCACCCGTGGCCTGCAGCCCTTGCACATCTTCACAACGTCCCCACAGACCCCAGAGGATTCCAGGGCCAAGTTTCACCCCGGCCACTCTCCTGCAGTTCAACGTGCATTTCCCGTCAGCCCAGCCTGTGCACAGCAGCCACACGTTGCTCAGTAGTGCTCAGTCTTGCCTCCAGAGCTCTGAGTATCGGATCAACCTGCAAAATAACCAGGGAAAGGTACTTGGTTACACACAGAATTTGACAACACAAAGAGCACGCGTGGACGTCCTGAGCTGGCAGGGTCCCACAGGGGCCATCCAGTCCAACCCCTGGCTCTGCACAGACACCCCGACAATCCCACCCTGGGCAGCCCCGGCAGCGCTGTCCAAACGCTCCTGGAGCTCTGCGGGGCCGTGCCCATTCCCTGGGGAGCCTGGGCAGGGCCCAGCACACTCTGGGGGAAGAACCTTTCCCTGGTATCCAACATAAGCCCCTCCAGACACAGCTCCAGCCGTCCCCTGGGTGCTGTCCCTGTCTCCCCCAGGGAGCAGAGTCTGGAGCTGCCTGTCGGGAGGAGCTGCAGCCCCGGGGAGCTCTGACCCCAGCCTCCCCTGGGCTCAACAGGCCAAGTGCCCTCAGCCACTCCTGCTGTGGCCAGAGCCCCTCCAGAGCCCAGTCCTTCCCATGCAGATACACTCAGGAATGTTTTTCAGCCCAGCTGTGCTCAGGAGCGCCCAGGAACAGTGCGCTGCTCTGAGAGAAGGGTTGGTGACCCAGCTGGCACTTAGCCACCCTGTCCCTAGGGTACCGCACACCCATCTCAGTTTAAAACATGCTGAGGAGTAATGCAAGTGTCCGACAAGAAGCGAGGATTCCATTTTTAGGGCTGTTCTTACATCTCTACCATACATTAATACTCGCTGCCACTAGATGTTTTTAGTCCCAAGGCAGTCCTTGAACTGCGGGACTCCGGCGTGGTTGGCAGAGGCATCAATTGTTCAATTCTCTTCCTGAGGGCACTGAAGTAGTGAAGCAAAGCAGTGGGTCGGAGTTCTGAGCTGGCTTAAAAGGCACCACTGACACATGGCTAACAGGACAAAGTCCTCTGAGTATTTCTGGTCTTACAAACATTACTGGGATTACATAGATCCACTTCCAGTAGATGGAAGCAAATTGAAGGTTAATAAATGTAAGTATTGTGGAGTGGGTAGGTGCTAATCTAGCACAGGGAAAACGTTGCACAGCTTGTCTCACTGACCTGGTTTTGTACATTTGCATCAAATAAGATGAATGATAGACATCACATTTACATATTGCATATTACAGACAAATAATTGATTCTCCAAGGTGTGTTTTGAAACATACTGTACCCCGCTTCGGAATCTGTACCAAAACTGAAAGTAGTTGATCTGCATCTGGGACTGTAAAACAGAATGACATGCATCAGAAATCAAACTGAAATGGTAAGAAGATGTATTTTCTTTGAAAGCACACAATTACTTAGCTCTACTAATGCTAATATTTTCCTTCTGTTCTATATATATATATCCTGTTACCACCTTTAAGCAAATTCTGTTTCTCTCAGCTGAGAGAAAACAACCTAAAGGAAACACAAATATCCAAAATTTCCACACTTAATAATTTTAGGATGTCTCCGGGACAAGGTTGATCGCTGAGGGAAAAAAAAAGAAAACTCTAGAAAGAATTGTGTCATCACCAGACTAATAAAAGGTTTTTAACCTTTTCCTCCCAACACCTGCCCCTAGAGTGAAACACTTTAAATGTTGACTAGTAAATGAATAGCAATACCAAACCCAGTACACCCTGTACAGGCGTATCTGATTGCAATCTTCGAACGCTTTCTCTAATAGTTTTATAGAATGAGCCTTCCTTTTCATTAATATCACTAAAATGACCTTCAAGAGTCACTTACTGCTTTTCCATGCTGCTGTTTTGTAACCAAACCCAGCAGAGGTACAACGGCCATCAAGAGCAGCAATCAAGAAAACGCTCACATATTAAACATTTTGAAGAGGACCTCCACCTCCCGCTGCCGCTGCCCCGCTCAGCTCCGGGCGCACGGCGCCGCCGAGCCCGGGGCTGCGTCCCGAGCGCGGGCGGTGGCTCCGGGGCTCGGCCCGAACTCCAACTCCCGGCAGGCGGCGGGGCCCGCGGCCCCGGCAGCGGGCGGAGCGGTTCGTGCCGGGGCGGCTGCGGCGGAGCGCCGGGGACGGCCCCGGGCCGGTGAGTGCGAGGGGCTGCCGCTCCTCCGGGAGCGGCGCGGGGGATGCGGCACCGCCGCCTGCAGCGGGCTGTGCCCAGCCGGGGAGCCGGCCTGCGGCGGAGCTCCTGCGGAGATCGTGGCGGAGCCCCGAGGCTGCTGGCGCGCGGCTCGGTGCCCGTGGGCGCGGCGGCGCCTCCCCGCTTCACTCCGAGCGGCCCGAGAGGCCTTCTCGGCCGCAGCGCCTGCTCTGTACGTAAACAGCGGGAGTCGGCTGCTGGCTTCCAAGCGGGAGGTGTAGTTTGCCTGCCCGAGTATGGAAAATAGCGAGAAAAGCTTCATTTTGGCCATGTACGACGCTCGTGGGATTCTAAATCCACACTGAAACAATTAAATGTTGTACTTTTTAAGATTTCCCTAGACACCCCTTCCCTAGAAGTGCTTCCTGCCCCCACTGGCTGAGTACTTTTGAAAGTGTAAGTAATCCATCTTTAGTTTTGCTACTTTGGAGTGATGCTGGGGAAACAGCTTCCTTCTGTGAGTTATATACAAATTTGGACCAAAAGCAAAAGGTTTGATTCTCTAGTTTTAAGTAGTTATCTCGTTACAGGCTGGTCTCGCATAACACAGCAAAGTCATATGCAGTGTTTTGTAATTTGTCACATGGTGATAGAAACATTAATTAGCGAATATGTAAGAAATTTAAAGTTTCTTGAACTCCAGTAACTATAAAATTCTTGCTTATACCTAACCGGAAGCTCTTATATATAGTAAATTCTAGAGATATGGAAAAATTTCCCCTCACTGTATGTGAAGTTCTTTTCTCTTATTTTTCATTAACAGAAGTGCTGAAGTGACTGTATGGTAACTTTTCTTGGAGACAAAATCTGATTTAAATTTTTGAGGTTCAGCATAGCATCTGGATCTGTCCAGGTATCAGTTGTTATTTTATTCTAAATTTTAGCGATGAAAAAAACAGAAGATTGAAAGCAAGACTGACTTGTTGGAAACTGAACATCCTTGAATCCTTTCTGTTCCTTTATGACAAAGCCATATGGAGACTAGTTTATGAGAGACTGATTTATGCAGAGCACCCAGGTTCACAAGGTGCCTTTTGCAATAGCAAGAGTTCTAGTGAGCCCCAGCAGAATGCCAGGCAAATTTAACTTTACTACTTCTACCGCTGTGTCTAATTCCTGTACCTCGAGTAATGGGGAGCTGTGTAATGGGGGAAAGAAATAGGCTTTCTTATCCATGCCCATAATCAGGCATGATTTGCATCCATGCTGTTGCTAATTGAGTTAAAATACTCAGTTACAGGAACACGATAAGGATAATTCTAATAATCAAATTTCCATACTCAGGAAAAATAATATATGGATTTGATGCATTTCCTGCTGTGGCTGAGCAACTTGAGCTTTTCTCCACCTGTAATTTCTCTCCAAGCACAAAAGCTCCTCCAAAAATGAATTTTGTAATCTCTCACTGGAAGATTGATTTTTGTTCTGGAATTTATGACCATATCTCCCAGTGTCATAATTCCCATTTGGTAAGACTGATTAGTTACTATGTAAACATAATTTTTGAAAGTCACTTTTCACCAAACTCTTAAAATTCTTATCATCATCTGAGAGAATTATTAGAACCAGAAGGACTGGATTTTATTACTAGTTACAGTAGGCTAATCCTTACCATGTAATGACAACTACTTCAGTATTTTGAGGAGCATTTCATCCCCTAATCATCAGACATTTGAACTAATTTTTTACTTTATGTAATGGCCAGAAATACTTCTATTCTTTTTTCTTTCTGCACTTCTCCCCTTTCCTGCATATGTTGTACGGTTTTTTTGGGATTTTTATTGCATCCATAACATATAAACTCGCATATTTTCTGAAAAGTAAGATGTTCCAGAGAATTTTAATTAATTTTAAGTATGTCAGATCATGGCAGAAGAACATATCTCTGTATTTTCTTGGATTAAGTAATTGTAAAAGGATCGATTCTTCAGAATACCAATGTGTTCCCATCCCTGAGATGTGTTTTGCAGAGGAGCCCCAGCTGGTAGACAGATCCATCTTGTACCTGATGGAAGTACTGGCCTGGTGCTTCTCCATCCCTGGCTCCTCCAAACTAGTGCCGTGAGTCCTGTGGCCAGCAGGGTCGCACTTTCCCACCACCCAGCCCAACTGGAGCTGCTGGGACCAAGGGGGATGTGGAACCGGTCCCAGGTGACCTGTTGAGGGCTCCAGTGGTGCTAACTTTCTTGGGTAATGTACAGCATTTTCAGTGGTCATGAATAGATGTATTTGAAGAGTTTTTACTATTACTGAAATCAGGTGTTTTGGTTTCAAAGAAAACCAAGAAAAGACCATACAGGAGGCAATTCCACTTTAATAGTCTCCAAATCTCCAGTATGTGAAAGGAAAAATCATAAAGTATGGCAGTATACAGCCATTACCAATAGAAGCAGTGTTAGTCAGCTTCTCAATACTGCTTTTTAGTATTTTATAGGAAAAAAATTGGCCTAAACATTTGGCCTAAAACTTCTTATCCATGAATTGTTGGGGGTTACAGGAGATGGAACCTGACACTTAGGAAACTGCATGAGAACCACAGCTCCAAGTTACTCGATGTCTTCTGGCCTCACAGGATGAGGCAGGGGTATAACTGATTTCTTCTCTGTATCTCTGGAAAGAGCTTTTCTCATATCTATAGCAAAAGGAAAAAACGTTGTAATAATAATGCAGTCGTTGTACAAGGCTGTATTAAATGAATTCTCTATTAAAATAATTTCTAATCAAGAAAATTTCCTAGAATCATGAGACTTCCTCAAGTTGGAAGGGGCCTGTAAGGGTCCAACTTTCTGCTCCACGTAGTACTACCTAAAACTATACTGTATGATCAGGAGCATTGTGCAGATACTCCTTGAACTCTGATGGGTTTGATGCCATGACCCTTTCCCTGGAGAGACCACTGCAGTTACCAACCACCCTCTCAGTGAAGAGCCTTCTAACGTCCAGTCTGAACATACCCTGACACAGCTTTGCTCCATCTCCTCATGTCGTGTCACTGGTCACCGGAGAGAGGAGATCAACACTCCCCTCTGCTGTCTTCTACAGACTGTGACGAGGAGGTGCCTCAGCTTTCTCTTCTCCAAGTGGAACAAACTCATGGACATCAGCTGCTCCTCCTAAATCTTGCCCTCAAGACCTCTCACCATCTTGATTGCTCTCCTCAGGACACACTAATGTCCTTAATGTTGCTCAGTGGCAATGATATCAACTGATATAAAACACTGCATGAAACTCAGCTGAATAAAATGGAAATGACAGGCTAAAGGGACAAATATATGATTTAAGTCACATGCAGCAATGGTAGGTGTCTATCCTAGCCCTTGTATTTCACAGTGCTCCTACATAACAAATAAATAATGCAAGAACAGAGATGATATACAGCCTGGCCATGTAAGCCTTTGGGAGGATAATTAAAAAAAGACCTAGAAAGAGAAAGCACCTGGTAGTTCACTTTTATTAACATAATGAACATTAACATGCTTGAATTTCACATTCCTTCCCTTTTAAATTGAAAATGTCACCCAATTCTCTGCCATTGTTGAACACTAGCAATTGTTAATTTATAGGCAGACGTGTGGGAAAAACAGTTTCAAGTCCCTGTTACGGGATGAAAGAAAGTAGTGACATTCCTTCTTGTTTATTCTTGTTCTGCTGTTGATTTTGCCGAAGATAGTACAAAATGTGTAAATGGCAAGATTAAGTTTTATAACTGATATAATCTTAAGTAAGAAAAGTTATCTAAAGGAGGATACAAAAATCCCATTGATCAGCAACTATCTGAAATTGTTTCATAGGCCAAAAAAATAATAACCATCTTACAAACAAGCCCAGGCACCCTCTACATGAGAATTGTTCCATTCAATTTGAGACCGAACAAGAACTTACCATAAGCATCTTCATCTGGCTCCCCACTGCTAGCTGAGTAGTACTCTAAGACTGTCCGGTACACACTGTAGCCTAGTTGCTTATACATATTTACAGCAACCTGATTTGACACTCTCACAAAGAGATCGACAAAAAATCCACCCTTTCTTTAGCAGGGGAGGAAAAAAACAAACAAAACCACATTAAGGAATAGTAGGTAAATGTATTTCTAAGTAACAACCCATAAATTGTAATAAAACCAAAGCAAGTTTAATGTAGTATGCTAATCAAAGATCTTTCACAATGTAATAACAGATACTCTCCTTTACCAAGTGAAAATTCAAATACAGACACGGATTTAATTTTATTTTTGTCACATGGTCCTTCTACACCAATCGGTGGGTTCAGAAATTTGAAGAGAAAGAACAGGACATGCTAAATGCCCCCACAGGCCTAAATCCATATGATATGATAGGATTAAAAATATCCACATTTTAGATTGCTTGGATGAGGAGGAGTGGAATCAGTCACAAAATTCAGTTGCCTAACAGGAGACGACAGACCCTTAATTTCACAGGGCAAGTTCTTCAATACATCATACTATTTTCCAATTTTACTGACCAAAGTGGAGTTGTCCTACCAGAATCAGTTAAGGACATTTCCCAGTGGGTTCATCTGACACTAAATTAAATTTTCTCAGGTACAAGTAACCAAGCACGGGATGGCAAGTAAACTAAGATACTCTCTGCAGTACAAAGTTTGTCCAGGATTGTGTCTGAGGACATCGCACAAAGCCCACAGTTACTGAACAAGTATGTTGGAGACCCTACAGGAAACAGTGCTGACATTTCACAAAGCTCTTTTCCTGTCAAGAAGTATTCTTTTACATAGTATCTCTACTGGAATTCAGGTTATGTCCTCCTCACTCTGTCATGTTGACTTTCAGAGAAACGCTGAGATTTTAAACTGCTAAGCAACTTTCATAACATTTTTTCTCCAACTGTGAGGAATTTCAGAAAATAAGAACACCACGTAAAGCGAAATTCTACCACATAAACCAGGGACAGGTGTCTGTAGAAATACTACTTTAAAATTTTACTTTAAAAGATAAATTTAAAGGTAGACATACTACTCACTTTTCTGAAATTTCTTCCAGGAGCTCCATCAATTTAGCAGCCAAACCCAGCCTTCGAAATTCTGGTGCAACAGACAGAGCAGTAACGTGTCCATGCCATTCTTCCCTAGCCACAGAGCCTTCGGCTTTGCCCATGACTGTGAACATACAGAGCATCAGCACAGCAGCATTTCTGGAGTAATGCAGTGCCTGCAGCCAGACAACTTCACAAAAGGAATAAACCATGGATAAACACACATTACAATGGTTGTGGTAGAAGCTAAAACAGGGATGTCTACCTTTTCACTCTGTGATTCAGCAGCCACTAAAAGTGTCATTTTGCTCAAATATTACAGCAGTTTCTTGACTAGTGTAAATGAAACCACCCAACAATTTTGCAAATTCCTTGCTTGAGGTGACTTCTAAATGCAAATTTCAAGCAATTCTCACAAGTCTTTCACCGAACCAAAATTTAAGCTCTGACTAAAATAGAGGAGGATCAGAGGGCTAGAAACCCAAAACTACCATTCCAGCAACTATTTGAGACTTTTGGAGATTATGGTGGATTAGATCTTGGGAAGGTTTGTCAATCTGGCAATAGAAAGCTAAGGCCCTACAAACAGAATGTGTTCCAAGGGGAAGGGAAAAAAAAAAAAAAAACAAGTGAAGGTGGGATGGTGTTTTTTTCTGGTTGCTCTCCTTTCTACACTGGGCCAATCCAATGTAAGTTTATTAATGAACATTCACACTTAGTACTCTTTGCTTTTATAGATATCACAGTCATTGCTAATAAGCAACAAGTGTGGTGGGTACAGAGAAATGGTCTGTACAGCACACATATTTTCAGCTTTAGCATGTCAAATACTTTTCTTTCCTGGGTCCCTGCAAAAACCATTACTCTGCCCCACCCTGCCTCCTGGCAGTTCTTTTTGGCACGATTTCTGAAAAACACAAATATTCCACAGCAAATTAGCAAATGACATCCAGGCCCAGAGCTTTCCCTTACAGGGCAATGCAAAACACAAGCCCAGCACTTTTACTCACTGCGTGTAAGGACTTAGTTTCAGATTAGAGAAATACCCATCCACTAAATACGGGTGGATGTTACCACAGCTAAGGCTCCCCCCTGGGCTAGGAACGTCAAACGGGGAGCTACGGCCATGAATCCTGCATAATTTAAGAAACGGGAAGATGCAAAGCAACGTTCCTCTTCCATGTTGGATATTTGGTAAACGCGAAGAGTAAGAAAAGCTCCCACGTTATAATCCCCGGGATAGGCAACGAAGGGAGACGTTACCGCCGGAACACCCGGCACTCACTGTAACCCATCAGCTCCCCGCCGGGCGCCTCGGCGACGATGAAATACTCGGGCCAGTGGGCGAGGTACTGCAAGTAGAAAGGAATCCCGTACTGCGCGCTGGGTTAAGGAGCAACTGCGGCCGCCACGGCTGCACCGCCCGCTCCCGACCCCGCGCCCCTGCCCCAGCGGGAAGGATACGGTCTCGGTCAGCGGGTCCAGATTGCTGTGGGGGAAGAGAGTGTGACGTTCACCCCAGGCCCAGGCCCTGGCCCGCCCGGCCAGCGGGGCGCCCCGAGGACCCCGCGGCGTGGGGAAGAGCGCAGGGGCTCGGGGGCAGGGAGAGGGGACAGCCGGCACTCACATGTTGTTGAATCGGAAGAGGTCATCGCAGGTGAAGGCGCGGAGCGTTGTCATGATGACGGTGGTCACGACGATGCCGGTGAGGGTGACAGCGATGACACCGCCCCGGAAGCGCTCCTGTGCCCGAGGGCCTCTTCCGCCGCAGAAAGGCGGTAGCCGGGGCGGCCCCGCCCTCTACACGGCTTTGCCCCGCCCCGCGGGACCGCCCCGGCCCGGCCCGTGCCGGAGGCTGCCGCAGCGGGCCGTGCCGAGCAGGGGCGGCGCGGGATCCGGGAGCGAGAGCAGCGGCTGGCACGGCCGAGCCGGCCCGTATGGCGTGAGGCGCGGTGGGGCGGGGCCCAGCGGGACCGCAGTACTAGGAGGACTCTGAGCGTGTGCAGTTCCACCCCGAGCGCACACGAGCTGCACGTAACACGATGTGACCGTAATGTGCGACACGATCGTGCGCAGAAAAAGCAGCTCTGTCTCTGGAAAGACGCCGCCGAACGCAGGCGGGAACTGCCGTGCACAGTACATGCTCGCCTGATGTGGAATGAATCCCAAACTTGTTCTCAGCACCAAAGCATGACTGATCCTGAACGCCCCTCACCACTGCACTGATTTTAGCACCTTGCCCATCCCACTCTGCAGTCTCTCCACCTTACGTCCCCAGACCACTGGCCCTTAAATTTCGCTTTCAGAGGGCTGCCCGTCAGAATCCATGCTCAAGAAGGACAACACCGATTTAACTGGCACGCTGTTGCCATCAGCAGGTAGGTGCCTCTTCATCATTAGCAAAAACACGGCTGGAGGTCATGCCAGCCAATTGACCTATTCCACAAAGATAGTCCTTAGTACTGGACAATACTTCATTTACGTGTTACACATCATCCCCTGTGGCACCCAAAAAAACAAAGAGACATGATGTCCACTATGCCAATAGGCATTCACCTATTCCACACAGCCCACTGTGCCATTCCTCTTACCTCCACTGGCATAATTCAAATGCTGAGCTGTTTCTGAACAAAGTTACCACTGCAAGGGACCCAGATCACTCTAGTTATTCTAAAGGTTTGCTCGAAGGAGCAGAAGTTTTGCTCAAAAATTTGGGGCTATACTTTGGGTTTGATTTTTGTCTTTCAAAATTCTGCACGAGATACACTGAATGGAGTTTGGGTACATGTTTTGTGACAATGAAAGACATCTTTCTTGACCTGGAATTTAGAATCATGAGATGCTGACAAGGCTACACCAGGCAGAGTGTAGCCTATCAGCTTCAATATCTGTCAGAGTTCTGATAAATTAAGGGTCAATGTTTTGGTAGGAAGAAGTTGATTCTAGGTCTGTAGTTGTGGTGCAACAGTCATGTGGGATTTCAGAGTTGCCAGAAGCCGGAAGAGACTACGTTTTTCAGGATGCTGTTGGAGGTGTGAGGGGGGATATTAAACTTGGGAGAAGGAATAGGCCACTTTAAGGCTGGTTCTTGGTCCTTTCAGGTGTTAGGAAATGCATACCTTTATAGCTCTCTCCCCCTTGAGGCATTCTTTTCCTGCAGAACTATGAGAATTATACAAACTGGACTTTGGGCTATTTTACCATACTCAAAATAAAGCCTTTACTTCTGAAGTGCTGAAAGGCACTTTTGTTACTGTGACTGAAGTTCGTTCAAAATCTGGTCATGGCTAGGGTAGTCTTTACTATTATTACATTAATTCCCAACATTGTAGCCTAAATCAATTTTCCATTCAGTGAGTTTGGCTTTTTATTTTAAATGACCACACATTAATATATAGTTGGGCTAGTATGAAAACTGTGCAGGCCAAATCTTGGGGTGCTATCTCTGCTGAGTGACGTACAGGCCTTACTTAAGCATAAGTATAGAGATTATCAAAGACTTCCTCCCCTTCATAATTACCTTTTACTGTATATTACAAGTGGAATATCATTCAGTCTCAGCTAGGATGTGTGGAATGTAAATTAAGAGGCAATTTTAGCACTTCTATGAAGACAAAGAGGATTTCACCCTTCAGAGAACAGGTATTTTCCACAGCTAGTTTTATTTTTAATTACACCATAATCAAGTGTTGACAATTACTGTCTCAAAAGCTACAAAAGCAGGATTTCAATCCAGCAACAAATTTTGAATCAACTCTATGTTCAATTACAAGTCACTGTCCAACAGAGACCTCCTCTAGAATGTTTAATGTTAGCAAGTTTCACTATACATATTTAAGGTATGCTGTATTTTGAGTATTGGTGGAATTTTGTCTAAGGGATGCATCAATAAATAAAAACATTTATATATTAAAAAGAACCATAATTAATGGTATCATATTACTGGTATTACTGGTATCAATTACTGTGAGAAGAAGCAGCTGTTTCTCAGTACAGAAGTGTGACAGCAAACATGAACAGGAAGAATCAAATACACAAGTGTGTGGTATTAAGTGCATGGCTTAGGTAGGACTGTGTTTTGTTTTTTGTTTGTTTTTTGTTTTTTTTAAAGTGCTTTGCTTGATCCACCATCAAAAGAGGCCTGTATGAAGACCAGTATTACTAGCATGGTTGACATTACAGGAATAAAGTTAAGCATTCAGAGTCAAGCTTTGATTTGAATATTATATTTTCTTTTAAAAAAGCCAAGGCCCATACATCTAGATCCAGAATTGAAATGTTTCTACACATCTTGGAATACAACCAAAGAACATGTTACACTCAGTTATGAGAACCAGCCTGTTCTGATACAATTGATAAAGTGACAAAGTCTACAGCAAAGCTATTGCTTTACTTCCATGATGTAAACACATCTGAAGGCAGAATATGCTGACAGTTTCACAGATGAGAATAGAAATCAGTAAAACCAAAGCAACTGGTCATACAAACATTTCGTCTTTACAAGGCTTAGCTTACAAGCTCAGGCTGTACGTTTATTCTTCGAAGGACATCTTCTGGCATACAAAAGACAGGATTGACAGCCTTAATTTGTTCTTCTCCTAATAAAGATAGTCCAGCAATACCAAATAAGGTGTGAAATGGATCCACCTGGGAGGAAAAGGAAAGTTTGTGCCTGTTTCCAAAAGTCAATTGGTTTTTCACTTGTATGGAATGAAACCTTTGTTTGCCAGCAAGAGAACTGAAAATCTCTATGGCTGGGGAAGACAATACAACTGAATAAACTTTCATTTGTGGTAACGTGTTGACAGGCAAGACAATTTCCATAGCACACATTTACAATACTATGATTTAGTCAGGAGTGCTTGTCAGTTATATGCTGCTAAGACGATTTCCAACTCAGAGTTAGACAGAAAGCACTCACATTTGTCTATTAGCAGGCAACATCACAGTGTAGTAGAAGGAAAGATAATTAACATTTTAAAGTAAACTGGTTCATCTACAGGTATGACTTCCACAAGTTCCCCATTTGTTCTTCAGAAACATCATAATGCTCTTTAATGGTCTCCAAATACAGAGCTGTGCTGTAAAACCCTGAGAGGGAAGCAGCAACCCATTTTGCTAGAAAACATCCCAGAACTATAAATAAAAACAAAACCCCCCAAACCTCTACTCCTAAAACCATACAACCACCACCCCCTCTGCCCCCCAACAAAATAAACGAATGGAAAAAAACAAAACAATCCAAACAAAAAATCCCCGAAACAAAGAATTTTAGGGATGAGTTTCTGTGGGAGTAAATAAAAAACCTGGGCATCAACATTTCTACAGGAGTAGAAATTTCTACACTTCAGCAGTCAAAGAGAGGTAAAAATAATATTAAATGACTGCTAACATAATAGAAAAATTCTCT
The DNA here is from genome assembly GCF_963662255.1 of Cinclus cinclus. NCBI lineage: Eukaryota > Metazoa > Chordata > Aves > Passeriformes > Cinclidae > Cinclus > Cinclus cinclus. The sequence goes on along the minus strand of NC_085053.1, from coordinate 30,952,291 downwards.
CAAAGGTGCTCTCCTTACATAGAAGAGGCTCTGCAGAGCTGCTCTTCCAAGAAGACACAAATATTTCAGCACTGAAAGCTAGAAAAAACATTTAGAGCTCAAGTTCTGGGCTTTACTTGGAGAATTCTGAAAAGGGAAAAGGTCTTCCTGTAAGCTCCTTAGAAATACAAAACTCTTCCTATTTTAAGAAGACAAAAACACTTTCCAAATGACAGACCCGAGTTATTAGATTTCTCCTCAAACTGGGAATAAAGTAGCTGCTCGCAAAAAAAAAAAACAACAAAAAACCAAAAACCAAAAACAAAAAACAAAAAAAACCCAAAACAAAACAAACAAACAAACAAACCAAAACAAAACGAAGAAAACCCAAAATAAACCAACCAAAACCAAAAACCCCAACAGCATTATTTTTTAATGCATTTGTGGAGAAGGGAGCAGACATGGGCAACTGCAACAAAAACAGATAATACCTCTCCAGATCATTAACTAATAAGCCACGTGTTTGATATGAACCACAATGGAGTCTCATAATACTCTTTATTTTAGCTGTCCAGCACGCTTGAAAGATACAAACTTTACTTGCCTTTTCACTGGGACAATATTAATTACTTCCTCGTGAAACCACAGAGAACAGACCAGCTAAATTGTAACTGCTCTCTCAAAGAGCAAAAAATCCGTACCACCATCCTCTTGATGATGTTATTACAAAAGCGTCTTCCTCCCTCTGCTAGACAAAGGCCAGCTACAAGATTTATTAAATGGCTGGGCTAGCAAAGTAAGTTAGTGTATAGGGATTCTTAATAAAAACTCAAGATTTATTTAGATCATACAAAACCACCAAGAGACTCAAGACTGCTTAACCTACTTAGCAGATTTTAGCTTCCAGATCATTTCACAAAACAAAATAACAAACCCAAAAAACCCACACACCCACCAGAAAACCCACCACCAAACACAGTGTTTTTACATAGATCTTCCAAACGGTCTTGTGAGAAATGGTTTGCGTTGCATGTGTTATGGGAACCGAACCAGATTTTGTAAGGAATGGCAACCGACTTCATGGGGGGATACAAGTGAATTATAAAGAATGTGCTCCCCAAGTACACCTTCAATGGCAATTCTACCCTATTCTTTCTTCAGAGTAAACTGCAGACTTTAAAAAACCCACCTGGAACGTGAGTTGAGTTACACTCAAACAAAAGTTAAAACTTCCAGTTAAAATTTCCATGTGTATTTTCTTTAGAAAAAGTATTACTTACCATATCGCCCGGTCTGTCAGCAAATCCTCCAGTCTCCTCATCCTGGCAAGCCAAAATAAAGCAGCGCAGTTTCTCTCTGTCAATCCACTGTATCCTACCAATCATCTTCAAGGAAGCTAGCACCCACCATGAATAACATACATCAGGTAACTGGCAAGCAAAGAAACAGATTCATATTTGATTTGGTTTAAAACATAATGTTGCAAATTTGACTGGTAATTCTGCACATTATCAGGTGTGCTGCCATAATACTCTTGCAGAGACACAACACTTAAGAGCGTCTTTAGAGTAAAAGAGTTTCTTGACAGAGTCTCTTTTCAGCTAGCTTCTGTTTTCAAGAAGGACAGTATCTTTTTCAAACTTCTTCCCTTCTTCAAGAAACAAGACCACAAGAATGTGATTTTTAAAGACTTCTCCTTCTGTGAGAGAGGCTGAAAAACCACAGCACTTTTTTCAAGAGGAAATACAAAGACGTTCTTATCAACTGTTTGTATTTTGGGGGCAAGGGGGGAAGCAAGGGAATCTGTTGGTTGATTATCTATTTGGCAGAGATTATTCTAGGTTACACAAATTTCTAGTATGATGTGGAACACTATGACACTCTGGATTTACATCCAGTAAAACAGTATTTTTTATACAATTCCTATAGAAAAGATCATTCCCTAAGTCAGACAATATTAAAAAGCCAGTTTAACAGGATAATGGTTCAAGAGGTCAGCAAGACATGCTTCAGTATGTGTACTTTCCTATATGAGGACTCAAATAAAGCATAGCTAAGGACTGAATGACAAGTGTTAGTAACAAAAGAAAGTATTAAGATGAAGGCCTGACTTCTTTGAAAAGTTGACTAAATGTTTTATAGAAGTTGTAACATTTTGCAGTAGTTCAGCTTCAGAAAGAAACAATTTCTACTGAGGTTTGAACACAGAAAAGAAGCCACACAATACCTTCTCTGGTCGTCCGTTGAGGCCTCCCGAAGGTAACTGACGTTCACAAAGCCACCAACCAAGCAAGTCAACATTTACTTGATGTAACTGGTCTGTTATAGCCAGAAATCCTGTGCAACAATAGATCTAAAATTACAGACATAAATTTTTTGTATATTTAAAAACTAAGTACACTTTAGCAGACTAAATGCAGGAAGATCTCAAAGTAGCAATACAGTCTTGTAAACAATGCAAAAGAAGCTCATACACATTTCAACTTTTAGTTTCAAAGACTTTTCCTACAGAAAAGTATGTTATTGTTACAGTTACTTCTGTAAAAAAGTACTAGTAACATAATTTCATTACATAGCAGCCATATTTTACTAATATAAGACACTAATGCAGGGTTGGAAAAGTGATCTTAGCAGATCTGAGAGAGCCATATAATTTTGTTTTAAAAACACAGACTCTCAAGCCAGACTAATCAAAGTGTCTTCTGCAGGCCAAATACGGCCTTAATCAAAATTTTGCATCCAGTCTATGGTTTGTTCCTGTACCTGCCTTTTACCCTAAAACTTGCAGAGAGTAAACAAAAGACCAAATGAATTCCCTGGCAGAAACAGGCTAACCTGGATCATTAACTATCTAGGCAACTCCCCATTATGTTCAGTCATGTCACGCTTACTTTCAAAGTGCCATGTAATATATCTGGACTGATTAATCCCCTTTTAATAATTAAATTAAAAATTAAGTTTTTTCCTGGGAGATAACATTCGCAGTCCAACAGCATACTTTGGTCAAATTTCATATGGTCATTAAAAAAGCAGCAAAGCACAAAAAAGCCAAGATTAATGGAATCATTAAGGCTGGAAAAGACCTCTAAAATCATCAAATACCACCAAATAACACTAAACCGTATCACGAAATGCCACATCTGCTCATTTTTTGAACACTTCCAGGGATGGAGACTCCACCACTTTCCTAGGGAGCCTGTTCCAATGCTTAACTACTCCTTCAGTGAAGAAATTCTTCCTAATACCCAACCTGAATCTCCCGCAGTGCAACTTGAGGCCATTTTCCCTTGTCCTGCTACTGTCTCAGAGAAGAGGCCGATCCCCACCTTTCAACAACCTCCTTTCAGGTAGCTGTAGAACAGTTAAAGCTTCTCCTGAACCTTCTTTTCTCAGGACTAAACACTCCAGTACCCTCAGCTGCTCCTCACAGGCCTTATGTTCTAGACCCTTTCCCAGCTCTATTACCCTTCGCTACAGACATGCTCCAGCACCATAATGTCCTTTTGGAAGTGATGGACCCGAGACTGCCCTCAGGACTGGAGATGCCCCAGCAGTGTCTGCAAAAGGGACAGCAACTGCCCTGGTCCAGTGCCCACACTGTGTCTGGTACAGCCCAGGTGCCAATGGCCTTCCTGCCCACGTGGGCACACTTGGGCTGATGTTCAGCTCCTGTCGACCAGCACCTTAAGCCTTTTTCTGCTGAGCAGCTTTGCAGCCACTCTTCCCCAAACCTGGAGCATTCCACAGGGTTGTTGTAACAAAAGTGCAGGACCCAGAACTTGGCCTTGTTGCCCATCACACAGTTGGCCTTGGCCCATGGATCCAGTGTGTCCAGACCCCTTTGCAGAGCCTTCTGCCCACCCATGAGGCAACACTCCCACACAAACTCCTCCTTCCTGTGACCTTACTGAGGATGCACTTGATTCCTTTGTCCACACCACTGATGAGGATATCAAACAGGAGTGACCCCGAAACTGAGCCCTGGAAAATCCCATTTGTGACCCTTTGTCCAACTGGATTTAACATCATTCCCCACTACTCTCCAGGTCTGGCAAAGCAGCCTATTTTTCACCTGGCCAAGACTGCACCTGTCCAAGCCATGCGCTGTAGCTTCTCCAGGAGAATGCTGTGGGAAAGGATGTTAAAAAGCTTTACTCAAGTCTAGATAGGCATATCCACTGCCTTTCTCTCATCCACTAGACAGGTCACCTGGTCATAAAAGGAGATCGGGTTTGGCAACATTCTCAGAAAACTACTGAATTTCCACGGAGGTGAATAAGAGAGCTTTTTAAGGAGTATGTGAATAAGCACAACAGATCTAATCCTCACAGGAAATGCCAGTGGCAAACACAGTAGGTTCAGCTATTGAACTGCCTTCCTCAAACACTAGAACATTCAATTTAGACTATATGGGCAATGCTACTGTACTTATAAGGTATGTACATGTAACAGATTTAACTTTTTTTCTTGATTTTAAACAAAGAAAGGGCAGGAAACCCAACATTTGTCACCAAATGCCTCTGTATTTTCATGTGATGAGGTGAATCCTGGCTATGGCATTACTCACCATAATTATGCAAAATAAACAGGTAATGCAACAGCACTGAAGGTTGATTTTTTTCACACACTGACATTAAGTGCACTAAACTCTTCCATGAAAAGATATAAAAATAGGAAAGGTAAATTTAAATTTAAAATTATTTAAATTATGTAAATTTCCTGTTGAAAGAAGCTATTTAGATTGTCTTGCTCAAGAGATCCCTTAATTTGTTCTAATTATACTACTGCATTTTCTTCTCAAGTAGATTTGTGCTTTTTTCGGAATTCACTGTCACCAATAACAGTGTGTAACACTAGTGATCCTAACTGATAAATATTCCCATTACTAAGTTAGGTATATCATCTTAAATGTGGCTTTTTAAAAAAAATTAAGTAATACTTGACAGGATTCATGCTGCAATAAAGCACACGGGACTTAAGTTTTTTCATGCAGAAAAAGCCAAATCTTTTATTTCATTGTTCATATTTTATAGGACTATCAGAAGACACCATGTTAAACCTAACTGCTCAGCAATATAGTGAAACTCAGTTAATTGGTCAGTAAGGTCTATTGTATATATCTATTTAATTTTCTCTCTCTAGATATGTTTACATATTTTCTTAATTGATTCTCATGGGACAGACTTCTTGTTTCTCACAGGTGCAGACTACTTTTCTCTACAGAATAGTTTCTTATGTTAACTGTTTCTCATGTCACTAAACTTTTCTTATGGGAACTTACAAGGCAGTTGATAATTCAGCAGAGCAAAGCCTGATTTTATAAGGCCTTTCTTTTATCATGTCTTTACCTGTATGTAACAGATTCACGTCTCATTTTTATTTGGGTTCATTGGCTGATAAATCTCAAACATACTATATGATTGACCTTTATGACATCATTATGATTTGTGTTGGAAACAGTGATAAATCTTGTCTACCATCTCCACTGACAACCATTTCAAATTCTCTAAAAATCCTGATGCTAGCAATTTCAAAATCACTATAAAATACAGTCCTAAAAGCTGTTCTGTTATGATCTTTTTTCCTATGTAAACTAAATTCTCGAGTCTCGACTCACCTTCTCAGATTAGGTTACCTATTTGTTCATTTATTTTAACTAAGATACTAGAATCGGGCATTTGGGAAACAAGAGGTACATCAATTATCATCACTGATATATGTTTTCAAGAAACATTTATAGGCAGCATGTGATGCTTGTTAATTAAAGTATTTCCATATAAAGAGAAACTCACCTGTCCTGCATGTGATTCAGAACCTGGTCTACAACCAAATCCTCCATCAAAGTTCATACAGGACAAAACAAATTCTATTGCTTTTCCCACATCAATAGCATCCAGCTTTCCCTGAAAATCAGAAAATAATTAATGCACTTGATATTCTACCAAGCTGATCCTCTGCAGAAACTTCAGCAATATCAAAGAGCAGTACCAATCAATTCCCTACTTATGCAGGTGATGGTTTAGGACTTACCAGAAGTGCAAGAGTTGCTGCAGCACAGAAAGAGAACCTTGTATCTATTTCTCCTATAATGTAGGGGGTAAGGAATGAAATAAGATTATTTTTTCAACAAACATATATTTAAATCACTAATGAAAATATGGAACAAAATGTTAAATTCCTAGGTTCTACATCAAAAAACAAAATTCAGCTAAAAAAACCCCCCCCATGCAATTTAAATTTCCAGCTTATCAATTATTTCCTGAGTAATTCAGAAAATATACGTTACCATTTAAGTGATCTGTATGTTCTACTATGCATATAAGTCAACAACTCATTTATAGTTGGACAGCTATATGTCCAAATCAATTCAGCTAGTGGTAATTTACAAATAATTGTTTAAATAATTTTAGTTTATCTGTAGTGCTCTACAGATAATTCCAGAGCAATGGAAATTATGTAAAAATAATCAGACAACTCTTGCTCTGCCTTAAATCCATCCAGAAGCAGGAGCCATTTCTTGTTTTTGGCAAAATCTAATTAAAGTTACAAGGGTTATTTTGCGTATTTAGACCTAGAAGAAAAACCAAAGCCCCTACACCTATAACAGAATGACTGCTTGTCAAGTCCATTATAACTCCTGTAGCACAAACTCCAGTCAATTAATAGCTGAAGACACAATTTAAAATCAAACTGAGCTGCAAACATCCCGTTTCTTGTTCAAACTTATGCAAGACTGCTCTTCTTAAGAAATTCACAAGCTGAAACAAACATCTACTACATCTAAAGCAAACATCTACTGCTCTGTCCTACATCAGGGAATGCAGTCCTTCAGCTGTGCCTCTTGGAAATAATGTTCATCCATTTTGCGATCAGTACACTTGTGACAATACTTCAACAAAAAGGACACAGCAAACTGTGAACCAATTTAGCACATAGCATATCATCTACCTTTACAGTAGCATACATACACTGCTAAGATCTCAGTTGCAGAATTTTACCTGAACAAGAGTGATATGCAATAGATTTTCTTAAAATTCAGGTATTCCATGGTGACAAATACTTTTAGAGTGACTAGATATTTATGCCACAGCTCAAAAATGCCGTGTTTGTTCATAAAGAATTTATATCCAGAAACAAAATCAGTATTAATAGATCATAAGTACAAACCCAGTTTTTCGCACTCCCACACAGTGAAAAATCCTTTCACAGTTGACATGGATATAGATCATTACTAGCTACCATCAAACAGCAGTAGTACAGAACGTTCCTTATGAAATAGCTTATCTAGTATATAAAAGTACCTTTATGTTAAAAATGCCCAGAAGTTTTCTTCTTTAATAACTGAACACTACTCTTAATACAACAATGGAACTGAAGTTGAGAATATTTATGAAGGGAATGAAACATAATTCTGTCCTTCTTTTTCACGACTCAGAAAATAAAAGTGTTAACATACAATACATGTGCAAAAAGACTATCCAAGGAAACTTAAGTTTACAAACCTAGGTAAGTCAACCTAGACACTACATTTAAAAGATCTAAAAATTACCCCATTCATCTCCAGCAAATGATCCATCTTCTTTCTGCAAGCTCTGTATATATTCAACAATTTTATTTACATCAACTACATGGAGACTATCATATAAGATAAGAATCTGGGAGGGGAAAAAAAAACACAGTAACAATCAGAGAGAAGTAAAAATCTTTAAAGTTTATTTTTAACATAAAAAATAATTTATAAAATACTTGATTTAATTAACTCTGAATACTATTTGGTAAGGTTTATTAAACTTTTTTTTTCACTTTAGTACTTAATCTCTGCACAGTAGATTGTCTAAAAAGTTTGGGACATTCTCAATGGAGATACAAACAATTCAAATGGAACTCTTTCATGCTTTGTTACTTTCCTATGTTGAAGTCTCCGTTCAAAAACATAACCAGGTTTATTTGTTTTATGTTAGCAATATGCAGAACAGAGATTTGATTACGGTTAATATTGTAATAGGACAATGACACCTCAGATGTACCAATTTCTAGTTTTGCACTGTGGCTACTTGGATACATGTACGCTAAGATGCTAGTTACTAATTGTGCTTACATCGAAAACTTGTCAACAATTACTAGTTTCAAATTATTAGATTTTTATTTACATTCAATTTTTAAATATAACTACTAGAACCAATAGAAGCAATAATTGAACAAAAAAGTACATTTTTTTCTTAAATTATGATTATACATTATTTCTTAAATAATGATTATACACCAACTGTATAGTGAATATATTCTGGAAGAAAAAGAAAGGTTTTAGTGGGGAATACAGTTTTCCAAACCAGCACTGATTTAAATGAGCAAATCTGTATGACACAATCTCGTGTTAAAAGAGCAATACTGTTTCTAAGCCCCATCTGACTTCATGGTTTTACTCATAACTTGCATAATCGGTAAAGAGAGTAATTAAGAATTTACTATATATAACAAAATGAAAAAAATCCAGTTGAAACTAAGCAATATTTTTGTACCAATGCTGAAAAACACTTGTCACTATGACTTTAAACTTAGTTAGCTGGAATCTTTCAATTGTTGGATAAAACTTAAGTCTTACAGAAAATTAAAAAAAAATTATGTACAGCTCCAGCAGAAAATATATAACCACAGCATGCACCTCAAATGCAAATCTGACCAAATTACTATTAACTGTGATCACACGAACATATGATGTGATCCTTTAAATGTCCTGGATATGTAAAGAGGACTAAACAGTGTTTGTTCACTAAGAACATGCATACTCATTAAGATTTGCTGGTTAAGTTTATCACAAAAATTTTACATCAGCATTTGTGAACATTTTTTCAGTTTGCACAGCTACAGCTTAATTTAGTTAACATGAAGATATGTCCTAGTAATATGAAGTACGTATTTAAGAACGAACATGTTTAATATGTAAGGTAATTGCACCCCCTTTATAATGAGATGGAATTGGTGAAAGGAGCTGCATTGGACAGTTTGGAAAAGTTCAGACATCACAGCCTGAAGAAACTTTAGTGTCCTGGTTCTCAAAGTATTCTGAGTAATTCTAGTGCTAGAGTGGTTGACCTAAAGATCTAAAGTGGTTGATCTAAAGATCAACCTTAGAGCATCCTGCCCTACCTAAGGAGTTCAAATCTAATACCTTAAATCCAGCATGGTTTCTGCCTAGAAAAGAATGCCATATTATTTTTGATGCCATTAAAATACTTCATCCGTAAGATTGAGAGACACACACCGTACTGCAAGCAATCAAGCTATTTGTTCAGAACTGTTTTGGCTTTTTCAGTACTTTTTCACACAATGGTTTGCATGAGCAGAACAAGTCAAAACAAAAAAACAGAAAACAAAGGCACAAGCAATAGTGAGAAAAAAAGTCTATAATGGAGATAGCTGCAGTGAAAAAGTAAGATTGAGAGCTCCTTTTTATCAGGGGGAGTGTATGCACCAAATAAATAAATTAAATGCTCAACACACTAGTCCAATTTTTAAATTATACGTCCCCCAAAAACTAATACAATAATAAAAAGGTTTACTCTTATTCTGGTCATATGCATCTGTCACCTCAATGTAAACTAAGAAGAATTTATAACATTGAAAATTATCTATAAAATGCTCCAGTAAAACCTGTAGCTAAGGAGTATTTCAAGACAACTTTCAAAACTGGCAAAAATGCAGTAACCATTAATTGACCATTAAAAGTAAAACATTCTCAAATATAACAATTTTTAGAAAGTGATACAGCTAAATCCTACAGTTTTGTCCATTACATTTTTTTAATAAGATACTGAAATAATTTTTGCCATGGGCTTCCAACAGTAACTGTTTCATGAATCTGCAATCATCAAAATCTTAATCACAAAACGCTTTTTTCTAACATGACCCTGCTACACTTACCTGGACAGCACTGAGGGTATATAGGAGATGAGGATCATGACCTATGCTGGCACTTATTCCACCACATTCATGTTGACAAGATTTGATGAATGACAGAATTTCTTCTTTGTTCATTCGGTGCAGCTGCCCCATGAGATCCATTGCTGTCAATCCCCAGTACACACCACTCATCCTCAAATACTCTGACATACAGTATTCCTAAAGAGTGACTTATTTTAGTTCTTGATCAGATAAGCACATCATCTATATAGCACAATGAGAATATATTAATTAACTTTCACAAATAGCTTCTAGTCAGTCAACCATCTTCCATCCATTTAGCAACTACACATCAGCCACTCACAAATATTCTATACATCATGCACGTGTGCATATATAAACTCATACGTACAGGAAAATGCACATGTAGATACCAACACATAGTACACTCCCTTCCTCCCTGTATTTTTCCAGTTCAAAGCATCAAGCTCAATGTCAAATTAGTCACAAACAAGTAGCTTCGTGCCAATTTACTTCAGATCACTTATTATCTTGGCATTCAAAGCCCTCAAACTGCCACCCCAACTAGTCCCAAAAAATAACAAGTCTCTTATTTCCAAGTGCTAAAACTCTCACAATTTGAAGCTGCACTAGGATGTGAAGTTTTATATTAAATTCTCTTACATTGATTACATCACCTACACTACATAAACGTTATTTTTTACATGCAGTACAGTTGAAAGCAGCAGTGCCTGGTATGCTTTTATGAACAGTAAAGGTAACTGCAACTTTTCTTCACATAAGCTGTCACTGACAATTTTCCCCAGCTGGAAGTGGAATCCCATTGTTGTGGGCTACATCCGACCACTTATGACTATAAAATTGGTTTAAGTTTTCCCATCAAAAGAGTAACGTGCAAATGCAACTCTACTTTCGTGTTCTAGTGGATGAAGAAGCTAGTAGCTTGTTTCTCAGGTCTCAGAGTAATTACAGAGCTAAAATGATAATCTTCAAATTTATAGTCAGATAATACATGCCAAGACTCATCACAGACCTAGAGAAATTAAAGGCACCTTTATTTTATACTTTGGACTACAGGGTAAAAATCAATTAGCTTGTCAACATACATCTAACCCTTAACTCTGAGCCAACAAATAAAGGTTATTACTGTTAAGAGAACCACAGCTGTACTGTAACAAACTGATACCTACATAATCATCTTTCTTTGTTCCATACGAAGCTATATAGTCCGCATGTTTTTGTGAAAGTAATGTGCTTGGGGCATCGGGTTTTATTATAACATCCTTTTGCGGTGTCCCCTGTAAAAAGCACCAACAAGTCAGTTGCAATGTTAGATCAAAACGTTTTAGCATCTTGGTATAATATACCCAACACCGATGACAGTGACTCTGGGGAAAAAGAAACATGTCTTTAACTATTCTGAGCACAGGTCGGGTTGCGCATCTCACGCCATCACTGTTCAGCACGGCTAAACCCTTCCCCGGGTTTAGCCAGCTCGACAAGAATAACCTGAAGCGCCGGAAGCAGGAGCCCTTCCCCGGGCCCGGCCGCGCCGCCCCGCGCCCCACGGCCCGCGAGGCCCGGCCCAGCCCGCGCGCTCCCGGGGCCGCTGCAGGGCTGGACAGGCGAGTGCCGGCCCCGTCCCCCGAGCGGACCCAGCGCGACTCGCGTTCCTCCAAGGCCAATACAGCCGCGCGCTAGAAAACAACGCGTTCCCGCAGGCGAGACGAGCCGCAACGCGGACGGCAGCACCCACCATGGCCTACGCACGCACAGGAAGAGCACAAGCGGAAGGCGGTGGCCGGCGGGGCCCCGCTGTGCCCGCCCGGGCCCCGCCCGCCGGCGGCTGCGCAGAGCCGAGCGGTGCCGCCCGCCCGGGCCCGCGGCCGCGCGTTGTGCCGGTCTGCCGTGCTGCCTGTAAAGTGTACTCTGAAACGGGTGGTAAGTCTTTACTACGCTGACTCCAGCTGTGCACTTTCTTGCATCACAGCAAACAAGACAGCGTTTAGAAATAACTTCGGTTTCCTTCCTCAGTTCTATGGAAAAACAAGAATTTAGTCACAGGTAAAACTGGTGAAGACAACTCTGCTGTTACTCAAAAGCGTCTCTTCCTAATTAAAACTGTCTTGAATGACTATGTTCACGATTACTAACTCTTGATGCTGGTACATTCCCTCTGAACTATACCAGATACGAACATCAGACAAGAAGTATTATGTATGATGCTGGGTTGCATAGGTCAGTCAAAAATAAGATCTATTTCTTACATACGTCAAATACTTACCAAAGATGTTGCATCATTAGTCTTCCTGGAGGAAGGTTGGTAATTTATAGAGAGTAAACACTTTCTTTAAAGAACTAACTTCTCAGATAGCTTACCCAAGAAGTAAGGATTGCAGAGCTTATACCTGATGACAGTAATAGTACCATCCTAAATTCACTAAATGCACTAAATTCAGATGAGACATGAGAATCTATTTGACAGAGCAAGGACATTTTGGAGGGAAATTGGAAATGAATTAATAGAATTATTGAGGTTTGAACACACCGCTTGAAATCATAGAACACAACCCACCTATACCAGGTAGGCTTACCTAGAAGAGGTTGTTCAAGACCACTGCCTGTTGAGTTTTGAGTGTCAGATGGAGACTTCACCATCTATGCCACCATATGATATCCCTCACAATAAAAAAATAAGTTGTGTTCCAATGGAATGTCATGTATTTTGATTTGTCCCCATTGCCTTTTGTCCTGACAGTGGGTACTACTGATGCTGGCTCCCTTCTCTTCGTTGCATCCCATCAGGTATTTATGCACATAGATAAAATTACCCAATCTTTCTCTTGCCCAGGCCAAAAAGTTAGCTTCTTCTCACATGGCAGAGGTTTCAGGCCCTTAATATTTGTGTGGCCATATACTAGACTCCTTTAAGTCTCCATCTTTCTTATACAGGGGAGCCTAGAACTGGATGCAGTACAGTCTCACGTATCCAGTAATTTGTTCAAGAACTCCAGGGCATGTCCATTCTGTCAGCATTGCCAAGAAGGGTCTATCCAAGGTTAAAGAAAACCAAAATTCCTTCTTTTGGCTGTAATTGCTGCAAACATAGTTAAGTATATACACTGATGGAAAGGAATAATAGATGTGTATATACAAGAAAGACATTAAGCTATTAGAGACCATCCAAAGGAGGGCAATGAAGATGGTGAAGGACCTTGTGGGGAAGCTGTATGAGGAGCGGCAGAGGTCACTTGGTCTGTTCAGCCTGAAGACTCAGAGGGGAAGACTCATCACAATCTACAACTTCCTTGTGAGGGAAGAGGGGCAGACACTGATCTCAAGTCTCTCATGCCCAGTGGCAGAACCTGAAGGAATGGCTGGAGCTGAGTTGGGAGACTGAGTCAGGAGGTTTGGTACTGTGGGAAGGCTCCTCTCCCAGAGGGTGGTCAGGCACTGAACAGGCTCCCTATGGCAGTGGTCGTGGCGGCAAGGTTGCCAGAGCTCAAGCAGCATTTGGACCATGTTCTCAGGGACAGGGTGGTATTTTTGTGCAGGGCCAGGAGCTGGACTTGAGGGTCCTTGTGGGTCCGTCCCAACTTGGCGTACTCTGTGATTCTTTGTTTAAATATACTGGATTTTAGATTAAAAAAAAAAAATATTGTAAGTAATTGTTAAGGGAAAGCTACACATTTTCACTTGAAGTGATTCATCCTCATTTTAATATGTACACGCTTCAGAGTGTGAAGGCCTGATTCTCTCAAGATGAAACTGCTTCTGCTGGATAATATATAAATCCTCAGCATAGACACATGCAGACAATAGCAATGCAGGCCTTCCTGCTGCTCAGCTGGAACAGCTGTTCAGATGCTTGTGGCAAGAGCATGGAGAAACTGAAATACAGTTACTTAACCTACTTCAGAAATTGTTTTCTGGGTTAGTTGTCCAGTGTAAGTGATATGACAAGCAAAATGAATACAAACCAACCACACTTCTCTTAAAAGTATTTTAATAAATTGCAGCACTGACTGTCAAAAATTACATTCTGATTATCTATTTTATAGTGAGAACAGAATCAGTGCTTAACAACAAACAGAATTAAAAAAAAAATAAGGAATTTTTTTTTCTTCATCCCTTTTTAATTCTATTGAGAAACACACTAAAATCTTTTTCCATAAGAACACAGAACACTACAGCAGCATCAGACACACTTCATACATTTCTTTAAGCCTTAAATTTGCCAACATGTTCACGAGCTATGATCATCCTTTGAATCTGAGCAGTTCCCTCATAAATCTGAAAAGAAGAATTACAATAATGTTACTGGGTGATTTTAAAAAGGTTTTAACAGGTATACATTTGTAAACATCCATGGCACTAATCCAGTGTGGATTAGGATGTGCAGGAAGACAGAAAAAAACAGAGAAAATTTCAGTGTGACAGAGTATTTAATTCTAAATGAAATCTAACTCATACGAGATACTGAGAAAGTCTTGTTCTTTCAGGTGCTCTTACCTAAAGTCAGTAGGGCTCTCATGAAAATAGAAAGGTGACAACATTCCTCTTATTTGAGGAAGAAAATACATTATTTACATTTTTCAAAGTAGGATCTGAAATCATGGGTGGAAGGGAAGAGATGACTTGTCCTTAGGTGTTTTCTTTGACTAGCCTTTCACGGTCATTACCATATGCTGTTTGATCCATTTATTTCCACTGCTTGTTGTTAACTAATACTCTTTCCCATACAGTTTTGTTTGTGGTTTTCTTTATTCTTGCATTTTCTTCTAGAAGCAGCCTGCATCATCCCTCTGTTCTGTTTGTTTGCTGGCAGTAAAGTCAAAAACAGACAAAAAAAGCACCTACAAAGTTCTAATACCAAAGGAAAAGGTATGCTCCACAGGCATACTGCAATGTAATGCAAGGGCTTAAGTAACATAGTTTAATGTTTCAGCTCCCAGTTCTGCCAGAACTTGGTTTGGCAAATCATTGAAAATCATGCAAACTCACTTATAGGAATAATCTTTCCAGGAACCATTTTAAAAATAAGAATGCTATAACCTGTGTTCACATTAATGCTCTGCTTCAGAACAAGCTGTTGACTCCCAAGGTGAACTCTCTGCTGCTTACCCCATGTTGATCCAGTCTACAGAGCAGACTGTCTTTTGGGAATACTAGGGGTTTTCTGAAACCAACTGAAATAGCAGTTCTGCTTTCTCTCTATACTAAACATTCACCAATCCCTAGGAAAGCCATAATGGTATCCTGGACCCTAACGACTGGATGCCTATCAGGGACATACATTCCAAGGGACCAAACAGGCTTGTTAGGAACTCAGCCTGCTCAAACTGCTTAGAGCATAGCTGTCAGGTTCTCAGCAGCTGTTTCTGCAGTCCACCAAACTGCTCCTATTGCACTAAATTTGCACTTGCTCATGATGACAGCCATGGAATTCAAGTGTAGAGACATCATGACTCACATTCTTCTTAAGTAATTACAGGAAAGACTTTAGTTTATAAGTTGATGGAAATAGTTTTAAGATTCCTTGACAATTAAAGAAAGGAAGTTTTCCAAATTTCCAAACCTAAGTGTTTCTACCAAAGTAGCCTGGATTTGTAGCCAGACAAAACTAGGGCACAGTAAAGACATGTAAAAAAATGTTATCAGTAAACAAGGATCATTTAACACCAGAAAAGATCAAACATATGAAAGACAGGTTGAAAAATAAAGTTTTTCTGTATGCAATGTATGGCCAAAAGTATATACCACCTGGAATTGAGCAGTAATACAGCAAAGCACAGTGAAGTGCAAGATATAATCAAGAGACATGGACAAAATAATTGCAAGACAAAACCCTTTCCTGAATTCTTTTGGGGAAGAAATGGAACTGACAGTCATCAAAAATTTCATGCTAAATCTGATTAATTTCAAAAACAAACCTACTTAGCCATGCATTTGGATCACTGTAATGAAAAAACTAAGTAATAATGGGATTCTGTCAAACTGATCTCAATCATTCTGAGTTTCAACCCTTGCACCATCGTTCTCTAAAAAAGCATGCAATCCAACAGGAGAAAAATTCCAATCATATATTCACTTAGTCATTCATTTCCTCACTCACAGAAGTGAAGTTAATAATAGGGACCTTTAGATTCCAGCATAGCAGTTGTCTTTCCTTAAACTGAGAAAAAAAAATTCTTGGCTAGTGGCAATAATAGTTTGCATTTTGAAGTCAGCTGTAACACAAATATTAACTACCTAGAATCTTGGGAATGACAGCTGTTATAGCTAGCAATCATTGTAGGTCATGGTCTATGTGCATTTCTTGATATCTCTATTTCGGTATGTTTTATCTAGTCACTATTAGTGTTAGATGTCAATAAAGATTACTGGTTTTGCTGAATGCAATTAAAATATTTGTGCAAAATGAAGAACTATGGCGTAATATATGCCACTATACTAATTACAACATTACACAGAATAATTTCTTGACAGTAACACTGCAGTAAAAAACTTGGGGATTCCTGTGAACTATGGGCTAAACATGAGTACAAAAGGGTCTTGTTGTTAAAAAAAATAGATAATCACTCTAGGTTGTATCACACTTCTGTTGATACAACACATGCAAGGTACTTATTGTGCATGTCATGCTAGGATAGAGTTGATATTTTTTCCTAGTAGCTGGTCCAGTGCTGTGTTTTGTGAGAATAGCATTGGTAACACATTCATGTTTCAGTTCTTGCTCTGTAGTGCTTACTCAAAATCCAGGACTTTTCAGTTACCTGTGATCTGCCAGGAAGGAAGTGCACAAAAAGCTGGGAGGGAACATGGCCAGGAGTGCTGACCTGGATTGGCCAAAGGGGTATTTCATGCCAGAGACAGTCATGCCCAGTATATAAACGCGAGGGGAGTTGACTAGGAGGGTGCTGATTGCTGCAGGTGGATGGGGAGGGCATTGGTCACCAGGTGAACAGCTTTGTTATGCATCACTTTTTCTTCTTGGGTTCTATTCCTATCTGTCTCTCCCTTTAATTATTATAATTTACTTTATCTGTATTATTAAACTGTTCTTAATCTCAATGCATGATATTTACTTTTTTTTCCAATTCTCTCCACCATCCCTCCAGAGCGGGGAGAAGAAAGGAGTGAGCAGCTGTGTGGCAACTTAGTTGCCCACTGGGGTTAAACTACAACATCATGATATTCAATAGCAGCGATACCTCAGCCACAGCATTCTACGCAGCTTATAATACCAAAGTTTGAAACAGAAAGTTTAACGGAAAAGGAAAACAAAAACCCAACCAAACAAAAAACACCTCTTCCCTCAGAAGTTGTTGGGGTAAGAAACTTCTTTAGTGTTCAGGCTAAGACAGCTAAACTATAAGCAGACATCAATGCTGGATACAGATAGATGGTCAGAATATTTGCATCTCTGAAGGTTTTCGAGAACGGTATGATATGTAAACCACTTCTGCTTACAGAACACCAAAGCAAGCATTGGTTTTTTGATCAGGATTTTTCTTCCTAAGAGTTCAAAAACTTCAAAATTGAGACTCCAGGAACTGCAACGAGTTACCATATTGGAGGAAAAGAAAAACGAACAAACACACAACATAATTTATTTCTCTTATGTGGTTTCAGTTTTTGTCAAGTGCAATGACTTTTGTATGGAAGTAATTTCCTGATTTGAATGGCTCTTTCTTTAAATGGAAGGATTACTGCTTTCATTCTAAAATTATTTTTTTAATATGTGTGCATCATGCCACATCAACCATTATTCTATACAAAATTTATGCATTATCACATTTTCTTTTACTTACCTGGTAGATTTTAGCATCCCTCATTAGTTTTTCTACAGGATATTCAGTATTAAATCCATTTCCTCCAAAAATCTGTACTGCGTCTGCAGCTACTTGGTTTGCAATGTCACCAGCAAATGCCTTCGCAATGGAAGCATAGTAGGTATTCCTGCGACCAGCATCAACTTCCCATGCAGCTCTCTGGTAAGCCATCCTAGCGAGTTCAACTTTCATTGCCATTTCAGCAAGCAAAAAAGACACTGCTTGGTGCTACGATGAAATAAACTATGTTAATATTGCCTGCTTTAAATTATATTACATCCAAGAAAGATATAATCTCCTTAATACAATGATTTCTTTCAAAAAACTCAGTAAGTTTTATGAGAGAGTTCTGAATATGCATCATGCTCTCATATACGTATGTTGAATTATACTCTTAAGTTTTCGATTTCTAAATCCATTTAGTCGTAGGGATTAAATGCTAATTAAACAACAGTTGAAGATGTTCTTTCCTATTTATAAGATTGGTATTTACCTTGCTGTTTATTTGTATTTTTTCAAAACTGGTAAGCAGCATGATGGGCAATGAACTCTGTTGGTGTTCATTAATACTATATGTCTCGTTTCACACACCTCAGATGTTTTCTTCTCTCCTGAAATTCCCTCTTTACTAGCACTGAAGAACTTAAGTATGACCTGCTGGTATGAAAGTTCTGAGCTTCTGGGCAGAGTTTTCTTTTTGCTTTTACTACCACTGACAAATTACCAAAAATTCTTGAAGTTACCACGTAGCATAGTTTACTTATGGTGCAGCCTATATACTTGGAAACCACAAAATAGAAGAGGTATAATATAAAAAAATTAAGGAAATATAAATATCAAGGAAAAACCTTGAAAAACCAGTAGCGGTATATCAGGTGTGAAAACATAAGCGTTTATTATATTCTGTCTGCCCCTACACTTACTTCAACAATTGGTTTCCCAAAGGTTTTTCTCTCCAAAGCATATCTAGTCGCTTCATCGAGGGCTCTTTTTGCTAATCCAACAGCACCAGCTGCTACCTAAATTAAATATAGTCCAGAATAAAAAATCAGAAATTCCTGCTATATTTTATGATCAAGTTGTTTTCTGATACTTACAGGTGGTCTGGTCTTATCAAAAGCTCCCATTGCGATTTTAAAGCCAGCTCCTTCACCTATCAATACATTTTCTTTTGGGACTCTCACATCTTCAAAGACAATGCCTCTTGTATCTGAGCAGCGTTGACCCATATTCATTTCCTGAAGTGAGAAATTTACAGATGTGCTACTAAATTGGATTATGCAAAGATACAGTACGTTTTCATTCCTTTGTTGACTCAAAGCGTATAGTTTTTCTTCCCCAAAACACTTAATCTAAAAATTACCACACACAAGACAAATACTAGTTTTGTACTTTCAGATCAGCATGCCCTTAACTTATATAAGCTGGGCAGTTTACTTTCTCCTTATATGAAATTAGTTCTGTCACTGTAATCAGTCTTCTTGTGTTCTTCTAGTTCAACTATCTTTGAGATGCAAGTGGAAAAAGAATCTAATGTGCAGGAAATACAGGTATACTACAAGTGAATAAATAAATGAGCTTTTCGAGTTTTCAGATTTCTTGAAACATTCAGTTTTACCTACTATTAAAAATAGTACTTTCTTGTAAAGAGAGAACTAGCATCAGAATCTCTAAGGCCTCTTCTTTGACCAGCACTAGCTGAAATTAAAACTCACTATGTGTGTATTTAGAGTAAAATTGTCCAACTTGCTTCTTATTCTTCTCAAGGCATACTACTTCTCATTTACTGGCACCTGCCAATACGGTAGTTCTCAAAGACTCTTTTGCAGCCATTCAAAGTAGTCATCTTACTTTAAACCATTCTGAATAATTCCTTTTCTGAATTAATAGCTTTAAAATTGTGTTTTATGAATAGTTCCTCTATATTGTGAAACTGAAAAGATGGTTGTACATAAGCATATGAAACTGTTCAGTTGTGCAACAGTCTTTTTTCTTTAGTAGTACATTTATTTTATTTTTGGTTTAGAACTGAACAATAATTCCTGGCTTGTCGAACTAGAAATACAGTTTTCACCTTTCTTCCAACTTGGATCCCCGGGCTATCTGCTTCCACAATGAATCCAGTAAAGGCTTTGCTTGCAGGAGCTTTTGGATCTGGATTGGTACGTGCTAGCAAGAAATACCTAGTGTAAAACAAAGTAGATGGATGCAGTTTATCCTCAAAATTAACAAGATATATTTATCTAGCACTTTAAACTTTTTAATGTGCATTTCCACCACATAATTCTGTCTGTGAGTTAACAACCTTCCTTTCTTGCCCATCCTGAAATTAAAAGGAGAGGGAACAAAAGAGTAGAAGTTCCAAAGATTCAAGATTTCATAAAACTTAATAAAATTAAATAAAATTATTCAGATGAACATGCAAAGATACCCTACCTTTTCCATGTACTGTAAGTCTTTATGATATTAACAGCTTCCCAAATAATACAAAAGAAACCTATTAATAGCATGTACATAAAAATTAATGCTTAGGACATACACTCTTGGATGTAAAAGTTGTCACCTGATTTCAAAGATCTTGATTTCATTTTTCTAAGTGTAAGTTGTAAATAAGTATTTCTCTTAGAAATTGAACAGCTGTAAATCACTTTTACAGTATTCAGTAAGGTAAAAAGAAATCTGATAGATTGTCTTTGGTAGGTCTGCCTTCAACAAGAAAATAACTAGAAAATTCATGTTTTGGGTAAGCGTATAAAGTTCTTTCCACTTGAGTTCAGGGAACTTTCAGTGTTGTGCATCGGCATGATGTAAGATATAATTTAAGAGGTTAACATTGTTAAAGCATGCTCCAGACAGCACAGCCATATCTGCAATATTGACAGATGGAAAATGTCTTCTTTTCAGAAAATAAAAACTAACACTACAATCTAACAGTGTTTCTAGCTTCACTAGGAGTAAGAAGTGTTTCTAGTAGAATCACATTTAATTTTGATAGCTGCAAGATTCAAGAGGACATTCTTGAGTGTAGAGTCATGATGTTATCACTCATTTTCCTTTTTAGGCTTTGCATAGCACTCAAGACTGCATTTGTATATGCTATCCTGATAGCTGCCCTGATAAACTGGGCAGAGATTAAAATGTAGTTTGCTGAAACACAGAGAACACTCAGATTTGTATCTGAAGGATAGGTTGAAGGATAGGTCTTTAAAGGACAGGTCTTCAAAGAATTTAAGCGACGTTAGAGAGGTGGGGTAAAGCCACTACATAACAGCATAGAACTATGACACCAGTTAAAACATACCAGTTTGCTTTCCCCCCATTTGTGATCCACATCTTCTGACCGTTAATAATATATTCATCTCCTTTCTTCTCAGCCTTTGTTTTTATACCAGCCACATCAGAGCCTGCTCCAGGCTCTGTTACACAGTATGCCTAAAATAAATGAAGATGAAAAATCTTGGGGAATAAAAGTCCCCTTTAGTCAACTACAAATTACGTGCATCAAACTAGCTGTCAAAGGTTTAAAAGTGAACTGCATGGTAAAATCCAAACACCAAATAAATCCCAAATAAAACCCCCCTATAAAACCCCAAAACAACCCAACACACAGCTCCCTCCTCCTTGCAAACAGCTGGCCAGGTAAGTGTTAATTTTTTAAATAAATCCAGAGTAATACATAAAATTGGCTTTTAATCAAACAAACATTCCATACATAACCCTTAAGTTATTACTTCATCAGGCTTCAAAATTTCTGAGGTGAAAGCTGAGGATCTTTAAAGTCTGAAAATAAGACCACTGAGTAACATTTTATGTTTACTGAATCCCTCAGTTTAGGAGGCTTAGCTGTAGATTTACATATATTGCACACAAATCTTTACTTCTTTCTATGTAACAAGTACTGTTTATGTAATATTTAAGATCACAAGTAGAGCTTCATTCCGATCCAATTTAAGGGTCTCCTTACATAAACCTTGTATTTTTCTTTAACATCTACAACCCTTCTTGAAAGGGAAAGAAAAACTATTAATTTTTGGTAAGTGACTTAGGTTGGGGATAATTTTCCAAGTAATATCTTCTGTTTATTTACTGGATATATCTCATTAGGTATCCGCTAACTTTCAGTACATTTCACTGTTTACATACAAATCAAAAAGGGCTAAGTTGTGAGTACATGTAAGTGTTAGGGGCAAAAAAAAATCACAAAAAAAGGGGGAAAAAAAAGAAAAGAAGGAGTAACACTCTTATATGGTTTAAAAACATTCTACAATATACCAGTTATACTTACACACATCATTGGTTCCTCTGTCATTCTTCCTAAGTATTTTTTCTGCTGATGTTCATTTCCTGCAATGATAACTGGCATTTGCTGAAAGTAAATATTTAGACAGTTAATCCAGCTCTTTCAAGGGCAGAGATTGTAGTTTTAGGGATGTAAGAAAAGACAGAACTTACTCCTAGGGAGTTTGCTTCAATGGCAGTTTGAACCCCTGTACATCCATAAGCTAACTCCTCTGTAATAAGGCACGCTTCAAAACTGCCAAGGCCAAGGCCACCTATGGTTGAAGTATTTAAGTTACTCGAGGGGATTTAAATTATAGTGTATTAATATTAGTGATTTACACAACACACATAACAAAAAAGTATTCTTCCACATACATGTGATTGTGTACTGTGTTTGGTTAGGCATTCTCACACAAGCTTTTTAAATAAATCTCTGTTAGAAGAGTAACAGGTGATTTGAAAACTACATATCATGTGTCCAGAGTTACTGTTTGATTAATGTGGGACAACTTGCACAAACTGGCCAGAATGAACCATTCATGTTTTTTTACTACTGTACATTCAAGAATTAAAGAGTTCCTAAGAAGCAGAGAAGAGGCTCCTGAGCCAAAAGCATTGGGAATAAAAAAGTGTCCGAATTAGCAGACAACCAATGCACTAATCTGTTTCGGAAAGAAGCAAACACTATGGGAAACTGGCCAACATTACATACAAATACAATAACAACTACCTCAAAAATATTTTCCTGAACTTTCAGGTGACTTCCTCAGTCAAAGAAATAATTCTCTTTGGTATCTTTGTTATGCCAACCCCTGACAGAGACATCTGTTACATGAATTTGTCCAGTCTCTTTTTGAATCTATGTAAAATTTTATCATCTATATCCTACAGGGGCAATAATTTGCAAATTAACTCCATGCATGCAGAACAATCTCCTTTCTTGTTTTGAATCTAGCATCTGCTGACATAATTCAATGCCTTCTGATTGTACTGAAAGGGACAGTGAACCATCAGTTCCTTTTCACACTCTCCCATGACACTGACATTTTAGTCTTTCTCATGTAGAATATACATCTCACACAGAAGATAAAACTTTTATAATCTTTGTCATACGTTTAGAAACCTCCATTTTGCCAACACTCTCTTGAGATGGAAGGATCTGACTGTATAATGACTTAAAGAGGCAGGTGCAATTTGGATTCAGAAAGCAGTATAATTATGCCTTCTGCTTTTTTCTTCATTCCCTTAAGGGTCCCTCTTGACCTTAGATTTTACAGTTTTGACCACTTCTGAGCATTATGCCCTTTTCCTGCAGCTCTCTGAACCAGATAATCTTTTCTACGCCAAATAACTTAGTATTATCAGCAAACTCTATCACCTTTGCATTTACGCCTTTTTCCAGTTTATTTATAGACATCCCAAATAGCACAAGACCTGGCAAGGCCGTGCTGCTAATTTTGCCAGTATGAAACCTGATGATTTTTAAAACTTATTGTGGCGGTTCAGACATTCTCTATCAACCAGCAATCCCTTGTTCACACATTTATTAGCTACTTCAGAGAACTCCAGTGATTTTATGAGGCATGGTGTTCCTTGGACTCAAATCCTTTTCATGTTTGTCTGTATCACTCATGAGCCACAATTCTGCTGTACTGCACTTAATCTAAACTGAAAAACTGTCATTCTGGGATAAACTCTTAAACTGCTCCAGCCTATAGCAGAGACTAGAACAAACCATGACCTTCTAATTTCTCTGCCTAATCAACTGACATTGCAGCAGGGGAACATTAAGCAGATGTAATCATGGTAGAAAAATCTGGTCATAAATTACTAAACCATAACCTGTCTAATTTGTCTCCTGATTACACCCACACCTAGTAACACACTTGTATGTCAACCTGCCTACTGATTAAATTTAGATTATTCAAGTATGCAACTATTTATTCGGTACAGAATCTGCAATTACACATAGGAATCTCATCTAATGTCTTTTCGTTGTTTCATTTTACAGATTAAAAAGAATGTTTACTTACCACAGCTTTCTGGTATGTGTGAATTCATAAGACCAAGCTCCCAAGCCCGCTTTATAAGTGGGACAGGATACTGAAACATGGAAAAGCATCTCCTGATTTACCACAACCAAAATTTTAAATTTTATGCAGGTTAAGTTAGAAGTCTGTTTTTTCCCAGTTTTTCCCTTATAATATGGTAGATTTACCTCTCCAGTTCTGTCATATTGTGCAGCAACAGGAATAATTTCCTCCACAGCAAATTTACGAGCAGTAGCTTGAAACTCTTTCTGTTCATCAGTAAGTTCTATTTTAAAAAAAGAAGACAAAAAGATCATAAATCCTCTGCTGTCTTTCATTTTGACAGTTGTCAAGACTGCGATAAAAAAGAAAACAAGCATCCTTCCAGGACAACCCAAATATTTTAGGCTCTCCAAGAAGAAAAAAATCTCAAGTTCCTCTTCCTCCTGGGAGGAAACCTCCACTGTTCTCTGATCTGCCTCTACATGCACGCACTTACACCTGATGAAATTATCCATGAAATACTGAAAACAAAATAGAAAGGTAATATAAAATGTATTACCAAAAGAAAGAAAAATACTGTGTTGATTAAATGGTAAAAAGAGAGGTTGCCTAAAGATCCTGACCCTTCAGTGTCAAACATCTAGCTCTGATCCTCTACATTTGCTTGTATATATATATTGTATACAATATGCTAAGATGAAGATTAATATTTTTTTTACATTTCTTGATAACCAAGTTCAACTATGACTACATTTAGGCACTGTAACATTGAAAATAGCAATATGAGGTATGTATTCAAAGGTAAGACACTTTGGCAATAAAAATTTTTAAGACATACATGAGTTAAGAAAGGAAGAAAACCTTAAGAACACTACACATATCTACCTTGCCTCAGCTGAGGATAAAGTTACTTTGTTTTTTAAACTAATTTTTAAATAGAAATATATTTAGAACGAACACCTTCATTTAAAATCATGGTGAACTACAATATCAGATATTATTTATTTTTAACTCTGCAATTTGCTTTATTGTTGTATTTCTTTCAAAAACTGTACTACTTACCAAAGCTGAAACCAGCTCCAGGTTTGCCTACATGTAAGTTTTGAGCAGGTTTACTAGAATAGGACTTCCATCCATGCCCTGTGATGGTTTGAAGCATTTGCTGAGGAGGAAAAGAACATGAGGTGCAAGATCTTTACAGCTCAAGCCTCCTAAAGCTACTAACCTATCTGCAGCACAACTTGAAATGTAGACTCCCTCTCTAGAAATGGTATCACATCACGTATAATACAATTACTACAGTGATAGAAGAATTACTGGTTATGTTGTGTTTTCCTTCTGTGGCACGCAGCAGTTACATGAACTGACACCTCTGCTAGGAACCTCAGGCTGTAACAGGACCAAGAATGAGAAAACTGCACTTTTAAGTACTGTGCAATTGTGTATTTAAAAATTATTAAGCATTATTAAAATTTATGTTCACAGAGACACAGCAATATATATTTCTTTAATTTATACATACACCCATCCCATCAGACTTCATTTTCAGGCCCTCTAGTGAATATCCTATTACTCAATGTTTACCTAGATGCAGATTTAGCACGATTTTAAAAACAACCTACCTATTAGCCAATATATCAGAGTATTTTTATAATGTCCTAGACTAATCTCTTCTTTAATAAGCTGCTGTCACTGACACTTGGTGATTATTATTACCCTCCAAATAGGAGACAACACAGCAGACTATCTGAAGTTTCTTTTTCCTCCTAATACTTATCACACATTTATTCTTTTTCATTGTAAATACTTTCTCTGCTTTTTTAAGTTTAGAACCCCAAATATTGTTGCTACAGCTATTTTCAGAATGTCTTAATACTGTGCAAAAAGATGTCTGAATTTGTTTTAAGAGGATGGTTTACTCTCTTCAAGAACTATGAACCTCTGAAATGTTTGGAAATTAGTCAAAAATATGTAAGTGGGTAATTTTTTTAGAATGACGCAAATCAATATTGCAAAAACAAATTTGCCTAAACGCTATGGAAAGGCTTCTTGATTTTATTCTGTGAAAATGTAGGCCTCTTCTTTCAAATTGTGATTGGAGCAGTCACTTATTTCCTAGCATTAAAAAAAATTGAATTATTGATAGCAATGCAAAAAATATCACAGAAATTTTACTGGGACCTCTAGAAGACAAGGACATTACAGAAAGTTACACAGCTGGGGAGGCAACAAGTTTCTTCAAAAAGTTACAGTAGATAAACTGTGCTCTTAATAATGCTATATGATGGGTGGCTATTAACACAGCATAAGAAGCATGAAGAATACTGCCAATACTAGGTATCAACACAGTGAAAAAAGTATTCACAGATGATACAAAAAACATCTATAAAGTTCAAAGGTGAAGAAATGCAGAAGTACCACTACTAGGCACAGAAGAGGGAGAGGCTATGACATATTTGCAAACTCTACTGGTAATGTCAATTTATTAATAATTCAGGACTTCATTTTGCAGTAGGTAATCTAGTATTAATTTCAAGTTTTTAGAAATAACAGACATTGCAAAACAGTATCCTGCTAAGTTTTCTGTTACAGCTATGTCCAATATTAAAAACCAAAACAACACCACAAAAATCGAGAAAGACCCGTATTCTTCAGAATTATTTACACCTTATTTTATCTGGAAAAAAAGACGAGGTTGGAAAAAAGTCAGATGGTTGTAACTTTTTTTCTTTTCTTTTTTTGAGGAGTAGCCCATGATAGATTAATGCATTGCTTTGCCACCAAAAGGTTTTGCCTACACTCGGAAAAGTACTGGATTCACATTAATGCTAAAAGTAGTGATATCCTACAAGGAAGAAGCTGTAAAATTTAAACCAGTGAATTTATGTCTATTGTGGTATAGTATGCAAGGTAACACTGAAGATTATTCTGGAAAAACTCAACAATACTCCCACAAACAAATATGGACAGATGGGATTCATACCTGGAAGCTGCATGACTGATCAGGTGACAAAGGATGAGGGTTTGCTACATTTAAGAATTTGGATGACCATGTGTCTACTTGTCAACTTTCCTGTTGCTTGACTCTGAGGAACAGTTAGATTCAGTGACAAATTCAGATGCAACTCTTACTGCCTTTCCTTGTACTACTGTATGAACTCTGTCGCAATTACAAATATGACCATCAGTGTAGCATGACTAACACTGGAAGAATGTGCTGTCATGAAAAGGGTATGACAAGGCTACTTACAAAAGTGATGCAATCTCTTTATTACCTTGATGCCAAAAGAACTATAGAACCTGTTCAAAAAGATGCACATCACAGAAAACAGTGGGACAACAATAAGCTAAGGGTCGCTAACCTTGATTCTCCCTCACGTATCTCAGGGCAAAAACGAAAAGAATTATTAAGAGCAGTTTGTTGCTCTTAATACACGTCAGGAGGCTGAACTTGAAATAATAATTTTCTCCCTATGGGCTTCCTTTGCCTAAAGCATTACTTTTGATCCATAAGATACCAATTTCAGATGGAGACTTCTTCCCTCACTCTCACAGCAAAACTTATGACCTGTGGCCAAGCTACACCACAAACTAACACCGCCGCTAAGGAGGCTGTGAAGGGCCTTTCAAGCAATTCAGACTCATGAATGCCTCTGGAAATGGGGAATCCAGAAAAAGGCATGTGTAAATGCTAAATGTGTGAATAGTTTTTATTTTCTAGTTTGAAGCTGTGAGGTTTTTGGTGCTCAATACAGTAGGTTTGTACTTTAGAAAACAAACTATTTCACACGTATCTTTAAAAAATTAACGTAGGTAGTACAGCTAAAGGAAATGCACTGAATAAAATACTCTGGGTTCTAACCCCAGTGTTTTGAAGCCGTCTCCACCGTTACATAGGAGGTGCCAGACTCGGCCTTTGCCACATGAAGAACTCCACGGCTGTGCAGTAAGTCCACAGAGGAACATCAGATGGCAATACCCATTCGAACCGTGAGGATTAAGGCAATAAACTCGGCTAATACTGCGAGGCAGGAAAAGCAGCACAGGGGGCGAACTGCAGCCCCGCCGCCCATGCCTGCCGCCGTCCCCACGGTCACGGCGGGCGGAACCCGGGCTGGCCCTGCCTCTTCCGCCCTTCGCCCTCTGCGACACCGCGGCCCTTCCCCGCCGCCCGGGCTCCCCAGGCCGCCAGTACCGGCAGCGGCGCGGCTCGGCTCGGCCCGGCCCGTCCTGTCCTGTCCTGTCTCGCTCAGCCCCGTCCCGTATCTCCCCCCGGGTCTTGTGTCCTCCGAGCGTTCGCCCGCCCTAGCCACTCACCCGCGTCGCCCTCAGCGCAGCCATCTCGGCGGGAGTGCCCGGCAGCCGCAGCGGCTTCGGCGGGGCGGTGCTGGGGCGGCCGGGGCGGTGCCACTGAGCCGAGCGGCCGGGGAAGCCCTGGATTCGAGCGTCCGCCCCGCCTTGCTCCGCTCCTGCTCGGAGAGTGCGGGGCAGAACAGCCGCGCCCCGTGACCCGCCCGGCCCGTTCGCCCGAGCGCTAGCGGTGTCCGTGCCCCAGGCTTGCCCGCTTTGCTGCCTGTTTGCCGAGTGTCCTAGGCTGGCTCCAATCACCTGCATCGTTCACCTGCTAGCAGAAAAGCCCGTGTAAGGAGTTTCACTGTAATGTGCGCCTCCGGGTATCATAAACTCGTGTTTCGGAGTTTTGTCAGGAACTGGAGAGTGACTGGGCCTGGCGCACGAGAGTTGTTACCAACTGTTGATAGTAACATGAAATGTGCTTATAAATGCTCTTATGTCCGGTTTTATTTTAAAGGAAGAGCAATGCTTTTGGAAATTGCCTGCGGTGAGTGAAAGCACACGCTTTTGAATATCATTGTTTCGCAGCAGTGTATTTTAGGGGTTTATTAAAACAAGGATTTCAAGAAAAATGGCAGCCATTGATTTTTCTGTGAATTCCTTATTTGGTATGAAATTTTAACAGAATTAACAAAATACTTTTCTGGAAGCTGGATTTTGAATAGCATTTTATTTTGTGTAATACTACAAAATAATATGCAACAAATATTTTTGCATCGTTATTGCCTTTTTATGTTTGGCTCTTAATTGCTGGTTTTGTTTCTGACAGTTGGGAGTACTGATTTTGTGGTTAATACCAAACAAACAGTTTGATAGAAAACTAGCCATGCAAAAGTTATTTTCAGACATGTTTATCAACTGTCTGAAAGGAGATGATTGTAATGTTTTATAGACTTCATACTGTTGTGATTGCAAGCGATTACCTAAGGGAGGCATGTAGGCAGCTTTGATTCAGGACTGCTGCTTTTTCACTCTAATATCAGTAGAATTTTTTTTTCCCTGTACTTTAAGGGTAATTGAGTAAAAGACATAAGCATAATTTATAACTCTATGTTGCTTAAGTATTTTTTTAGATACTGTATGCGCCTGTTTCAAGTACACCATACCTTTGGAATGTAAAGCTGTAGTGGAGCTTTTAAATACCAGCACTCAAAAGTCTGCATTTTGTGTTCCATTTTCTATAGGGTCATGTTTCTGAATATAACGTGGGAATTTCATTACTGAGCAGTCCATTTTCTGTCTATATATTATTTAACTATTTGTGTGGGGTGTGTATACGCAATATCTTTGTATTCCTCAGTTTATTTATCATCGCAACACTATGTAGTGATGATATATAAAGAAACAAGCTAATCTCATTTGAAAGCTTTCAAGTTTTAATGTTTGATTTGCAGCATTTAGTAGACACCAATTTTATAGAAAAACATGTATACTTATTTTTACTAAGTGCAGCAAATGACAAAACAGAAAGTAAAACATGCTTTAAATCACGAGAGTTCAGTTTCTACAGGTGACAGAACTTACGTCTGTAAAATAAAGACAGAATTCAATAATGATTATAGCTGTTGCTTGTTGTTGAATTGTACAAAGTAGAGTTTAGAAACACTAGCTGAGATTATAACCCTATTGAGGCACATGCAGTGAAGAAGTTAAGAACGGGAGAAATCTTGCGTTGGAGATTCTGGAAGAAGAATACTGGGATTGAGAATACAAGCACAAGAAGGTGGCGATCGAGATTTTCATCTAACATTCATGTGACAAGCAATGAGGCCTTGTACAACATGAATAGCTGGAACTTGGACTAGGTCAGACCAAGGATCCATTTGGCATAGTATCCAGTTTATGGAAGTGCAACAAAGAATGGTCAGGAAATGGTTCCAGAACAGATAATTTACCAATAACATAGTGATAATTTTTATATTTTTTTTCCTAAATTTTTTCTACGCTCCAAAAGTTTTTCAATTTATAAGTTTCCTGAGCTGGAGGTGATACCTTTGTGTTTAATAATGCTTCATAGATGTCTCTTCCATTAATTTGACTAGTTGCTTTTTGAATGTGGTTGGAACCACAGCTTAGTTACTACACTATGAAGAACCACTTCAGGTTAATCAGACGTTTGCCAAATTCATATTTGGTCCCTACTACTTGAATTCAAACAGGCACATTCAAACATAACATCTTTGAGGCAGTCATCCTCTTTGAATCAAAGATTTAATTAAAAAAAAGTGTTGATATCCCCATAGCAATTTCTTTTCTGAGCTGAATAATCAATCATCTTTGAGTACTTTCTGCAACGTCTTAGCTTTGTGTCAAAGAATCAGAATCATAGAGTCGCTCATGTTCTTGCAGAAAGATAACTTCTGTGGTCTTTTTGTGTGATTTTCTGTTACACTTTTTTAAATACCTCTGAACACCCAAGTGAAAATTTTCATATATTATCGATGATAACAAGATGTGGGATGTAATGGTCAACTTGAAGCTCATCTTTGTACATAATTATTTCTCTGCACCCCTTGTCCATGTCATTTTACATTTTATTTCCCCTGAACTTATCTGAAATTCTTTCAGCCCCGTAACTATTGGTATCAAATTTTCCCACTTCAGTGGATGACTGACTCCCCCCAGTATTTCCCCTACTAGCAGACAAAAGTACTTATGTGAAATTCAGTAATTATTGGAGTGACTGGCCTGAACTGAGAGGATGGATAAGGCCATGCATATACCTGATTTAATTTTCTTGAAACTATCCAAGGCAGTTACCTCTACAAGACCTGATGATACACAGACCACATATATAAGAGGCACGTACCTTCACTAAATCGCAGATGATTGGTTTACATTTCCATACAAGCATAGCAACAACTACCATGATCTATGGGCATTAATTTATTCACTAATAAATGAGCCATGTGCTTTTGAGGTCTTGAGCAAATTTTTCAAAGGGCACCTTTATTTGCAAGCCTTGGAGAGTAACGTTTCCTCTAAGGCTCACGTCTGAAGACATAAGTAATGGCCGCCAGGTGCACTTCTGTCATTACATAATGTTTTCTCTTACAAAAAACTCTGTGTGTTGGACTTAGTGACAACAGACTAACAGCGTTGTAACATCTGCTTACAGTGGCCTTTTGCAGTAGTGATGTTTTGTGCTGTAAAAGAATTTCGGAAGTCAGACTAATTGCTCCTAAGTGGCCGTTGCCCCATTCAGATAAAATGCATGGAGTAGGATGTCAATTGACGGGAAGTTTATTACCAGAAATACGTATTTCTCAGTACTGATCGTGTATTTTGACTGAATCATGAAAATGCCCCTACCCAAAACCAACACAGTTGCCCCCGTCGGAAGACACACGCACGGCTGTCGGTGAGCACGTAAGAACGCGTCGCCCTCTTCCAGCCCCGGGAGCCCGTGGCGGATGCTGGGCACGAGACCGCTGCCCGGGGGCGGCCCGACCGGCCCCGCGCTCAGCACGGGCGGCACGGACAGCTCCGCCAACGGAGGCGCTTCCCGGCGGGGCCCGGGCGGGCAGCGAGCGGCTTCGGGGCCGGCCGGCCGCTTCCCACCAGCGGCAACACCTCCGGGCTCTGCGCAGGGCACGGGCACAGACGCGCAGCGCACCCGGCTGCGGCCAGCGGCGGTTGGTGCAGGAGGATGGAAACCGCCCAGCCAGGTACGGCCCCGCCGAGTCCGGCCCCGTTCTCGCCGGATGCCGAAGTTGCCGCCGGGCCCAAGCAAAGTTGACCGCGCGCGACCCGTCCCGGCTCCTCTGGCCGGCCCGCGGTGCGGCCGCTCCGCCTGCATTCCCCCTCCTCGCGACCCGGGCACCGGCACCGCCCCCGCGGGTTGGCGCAGGCGTCGCCGCGGAGCCGGCGGGACGGGAGGGTGGGCGTGGGGTGCGGGCGGTGCTGCGGGCGGCCGCGGCAGAGCGGAGCGGGAGACTGCCCGGCCGCCGCCGCCGCCTCTCATGCCTTCACAGCAACAAAGAACGCGCTGAGCGGCGGACGGAGGCGCCGGCCCCCTGGCTGTGCCCCGGCAGTGCCGGCGCGGAGGGCACCGGGAGACGATGGGGAGGAAGGGCGAAGCCTCCACACATCTCTACGGTGAGCGCGGGGCACGGCGGGACGAGCGCAGGTGCTGGGGCTGGGGCGGCCGGCGCCTGTACTGTCCTCCGGCCTGTTTACATCGCGGATCTGCCCGGCGGCCAGAGGCAGACGGAGTTTGTTTCCCTTGGCGAATGTGGGGGCGCGGTGGCCGCAGGGTCTTCCGTGTGGGAGGTAGACCTCGGGACGCCATAGCACCTGGCCCGGCCTGGAGCAAGCAGGACGATCGGTTCAGGGAAAGAGGCGGCGGGCGCAGAGATGGGGGCGGGCAGACCTGGAGCTTCCGCCGCCGCCGCCGCCCCCGCCGCGGGAGCAGGTGCGTTGTGGTCGCTTTGTCCTCGTTCTGGGGCAGAGAGGGACTGAGCGGCAGGTGCGCAGGCCGAGCCGAGCCGACTGTGCGATGCCTGCAGCGCTGTGTGGGGCCGGGGGATGCTCGGAACGCTGTGCGGGGGCGGAGCCCGCAGAGCCCTGGTACCTGTGGGTTGCTGGTGTTCGGGGCGCGTGCAGCGGGAGCTTCCCGCTGGTCCTGCTAACCGGCGCCGCGGGAAGGTCACCGGGGGCAGAACTTCATCTGGGTGTTTGGGCTCTGCTTTAATTGCTCCTTGGAAGGCGATGAATTTGCGATGGGGGACTCGGGGTTTGCAAAGCTGCTTAGCCTGTTCGAAGGTGTAACCCTAAAGCCTATTTCCTCTTCTAGTGTGCGCGAGATTTCCATGGCAAAACAAACGTGCAGAATGAGCAACCCCCCTTAGGTCTGCTGCTCCAGGATGACCAATGAGCCTACTTGCGCAAAAGGGTTAACGTGGCTTGGTGAAGCAGCCTTTGCCACGGTACCACATGCATGCTGTGTGACATGTTTACACCTTGAAAAAAATCTGTTTTTTAATTCACTGCCATGGTTTGAACCTTGATCTGACTAAAGGAAAATCCATGGCCTGGCTTCCTTTGAAAAAGGGAAATTAAAAAAAAAAAAAGCCTTTAGGGAGAGAAGACAAGCCACAAGGCTAAGGTGAAATAAAAATTGGTGAGTCTGAAATAATTTAACTTCTGAGAGAATCTCTTTCTACTCCTATGGAATTCAAGTGGTTTTGCAGGTTACTGCAGAGAGAGAGAGTAAAGGCCTAGGATCAGAGATATTCAGCACTGATGGCAGAGAGTGGAAGTATTATTCTTAAAGAAGAGCAGGAACACAGTATTCAGGAAGGGGAAAATAGCTTTCTAGTAGAGTTCAGTAAGTACACTTACTGAAGCAAGAACATTCTAGTATAAAGTCATGATTAGTGATACCAGGTATTTTACTATCCTAGTACAGTTATCTTTTAAAATTCATTTTGCAAGCATGTTACATGGGTAAGAAAGGGTGAATCTTTTTATTCACCTTTAGGGAGGAAGGCAGCATTCTGAAGAATTGTAGAATTTTTGCAATTTGAGCTGTTTCATCAGTGTGTTTATTTCCTTTTAGTTCATTTGCATGTATGGATATTAATAGTGGTAACATTTATTGTGTTACTACATTTGTAGAAATCTTGAGCAATTACTCTACTCTTGAATTGGTAAGCAAAGTTCTTTCCCTTGTTAGATCCCGTGATGTTAAGGACTTATAAAGCGGAAAGTGCAGCATTTTCAAATTGAGCATATGTAACATGTTTTTCCTTTTAAATTATGTTGCTGCAATAGTTATTCTCTTGACTTTGTTGTTTTTGCCAGCAACTGGTTATTTTGCAGAGGAATAGATGTCCTAAACTTCTTTCCTTGGAATCTTAAGGATTCCTCACAGCATTTATAAACAACAAAGGCAAATTCTTCAAGGTGAGTGATTCACTTGATACACTAAAACCAAGTGAGGCCATTCAGGGGGCACATGACAGGCTTGAGTATCTGCAAGCTGCTTGAAGTCAAGCAAGGCCAAGTGCAAGGTCCTACACCTGCGTCAGGTAGATCCCCATTATCAGCACAAGCTGGGGGATGAATGGTTTGAGGGCAGGGCTGCAGAAGAAGGACTTGGGGTGCTGGTGGATGAAAAATTGGCCATGGCCTGCAATGTGCACCTGCAACCCAGAAAGCCAGTTGTGTCCTGGGCTGCGTGAAAAGAAGCGAGACACCAGGTTGAGGGAGGTAATTCTGCCTCTCTACTTCTCTCTGGTGAGACCCCACGTGAAGGTACTGCATCTGTCTCCAGCATTCCTAGCACAAGAAAGACAGGGATCTTGGAGCAGGTCCATAGGAGGGCCACAAAAATGTATAGAGGCTGGTGCACCTCTGCCATGAGGAAAGGCTGAAAGATCTGAGATTGTTCAGCTTTTTGGTATGTCTAAAGGAGGTTTGAAAGAAAGATGGAGAAAGTTTGTTTGGTTTTTTTTCTTTTCCTTTTTGTTTCCCCCAAGATTTCTATTGACAGGACATGGGGCAATGGTTTTTAACTGAAAGAGGATTTTGGTTGGACATAAGGAAGAAGTTTTTTGTCACAAGGGTGATTAGGTGATGAAACAGGTTGCCCAGAGAAGCTGTGGCTGCACCATCCCTGGAAGTGTCTAAGGCCAGGTTGAATAGGACTCTGAGTAACCTGGTCTAGTGGAAGTTGTCCATGCCCATGGCACAGGGTTGGAATGAGATGAGGTTTAAGGTCCCTTCTAACACAAACCATTTTGTAGTTCTTTGAAAATACGAAAAGTACTGCATACCAGAGATGGTTTGGTGGGTAAATGAATAGGCAACAAAACTGATAGGATTTAAGTAATACAATTTTTCCTCGTCTTGTGCTCTAGCATTTCTTTGTATTTCTTGAGCCAAATTAATTACTGCATATTCCAATCCAATTAAGATTCCAGAGTATCTGAAAGTCTCCAGGTTCTGCATTTGTTATTCTTTTAGCACTTGAGTGTTGTACATCTTTTAGCTTATTGTCTTAAGATGAACCATCCTTGGTAGTAAGGTATTGGCTCAGTCATGAGCAAGGACGATACAGTCAGAACAACTGTAAGTAAGGAGATTAATGAAACTGTTATGCATAGTTATACTCTGCATATAGTTATATAGTGAGTGGGTTATATGTACTGTCACTGAACATTACTTAGAAAGAGTTTAATAAGCTAGGCTTCTTGCTGAGTAATTAAACTTAGTTGTATCTTTTCAGCAAGCAGGATACTAATATATAGTTGAGGGGAAATTCTCTCTACTACCATCCCAAGCCTGTATTGTATATTATCATACTGCATCCCTACTTCTCAAAGTCTCTTCTGTTCTACCATGCCTGTATTTCTCTACACTGTATCCTTATATTAGAATCATAAATATCTCATTCTGCAGAGGCTAATTAGTTGTTGCTGTTAGCAAACAAAGCAAAAATAAAATAAATTGGCCATAATTATCTTATCAGAAGAAAAAATGATGCTACAGTTAAACATACAGAAATGTGGAGATGATTTAGTAAATTCAGTAACTGATCTTCACTTGGGTATGAGAAAATTTGTTTGCTCTGCATTCACTCCTGAAGTGTAAAGGCATGTCCCATTCACAGTTGCTTGACTGTGTTTGTGTTTCCTGTATCTGTCTCAGAGCCAGTCAGATTTACAAAATCTGCAAATATGCTTCCTTAGCATCTGGATATTACGTCAGGGAGTCACTGTGTCATTATTGTCTAATATTCTAATAAAATAATACAGAAGCATCTAGCAGGATGGTGTAAGTTATGTTAACTTAGGACTATTAAAGCACATAAATGTAAGAGCTTTCCTGTGAGGTTAGGAACAAGGTGTGTTTTATGGAATAATACTCTGATTTGTTTAATACAGGTAAGGTAAATACCCAAATGTTTTAACAACCTTACTTTTTTACAGTGAAGGTAAGGAAAATGTGATGACTGTGCACTATACAACATATAAGTGAACCTGGACATTTAGATTTCCATATGTGTAACTTGTACTGATTCATTTGGGACTTTGAATAAGGTGTTTCAGTCAGGGGTGGAGGAAACAGTGAAGGAGTACCCAAGAAATGCTGTAAGAAGAGTAACAGAATAGCTTTTCAAAGTTCTTTCCAAATTCATTTTCTGTGAGCACTTGCTTGGGAGGTGGTGTGATACACAGGACTCAAAGTCCATGAAGATGATGCAGGAAAGTGGTGACAAGTCTAATAAAAAAATAAATTTATAATAAATCTGTGTTTTATTTTTGCTAGGATGACAGGAAATAAATGCCTGGCAACAGTTAAGAGTTAAGTGGATGTCTTAGATATCTAAGTATTCTTAGGCAACAGATCCCAACAGTGACTAAGAATAATTTTGGACAAAAGACCCTTTTTTCTTTTAATATTGTTCAGTCTAAATTTGTTGGTTCCAGGCTTTTATGATACTGGAATTCCAGTCTCTGGAATTCAGTTCTCTTCAGGTATAGATATAAATAGCTTTACACCTGCCATTCAACATAATAGAGCTGCAATCTATATGAAGCATCAAGAGTTTTTTCTTTTCACGTTCCTCTGCCATGGCACTTCGCAGCAGCTGGGATGCTGTAAGCACACAGAAATAAAAGTAGCCGGGAGGGACTCTCTCTCGCTTATGAGGTAATCATACAGAGTCTACTGCTGATGTAGAAATTCAGTGCTGTCCACAAGCCCATACAAGTTATGGGCAACTTTTCGTGGGCAGGGATGGGACATATATGCCTGTTCCTTCTAACTAAGGGATATTTCCATTTCTGCAGCCTCATTCCACATAAATGAAATCGTCCTTTCCCTCCTAGATTGTGCTGAAGAGAGCTGCAGCACGTGACTGTACTGTGAAGTCAAAGGTCTTCTGTTTTACTAAAACCTGGAACGGTGCCTTTGATTGACCTGTGAAATCTGCCAGGAAAAGGAAGTTTTGTCTAAAGCAATCCTCTCCCTAAAGAGAACCACTGATTAAGGTTCCCAAAAGATGTATGGTGGGTTACTTCTCCAGAAGAAAGTCCCATGCTTGTACCTACTTTCAACCAGTAGACATCTGTTAAAATACATGATTTAGTGTGTACTTCTAATGTGATAAGGGTGGGAAGTCATCTGTGCTTTAGGAGTATGTTTCACCAGAAAGAGGAGCTGTAACATGAGTGGGCTGGGATACCACATAATTATCTGCACGGCTGATTGTATAAAAAGAAGTACGAAAGAAGAAAGTAAGTACTGCTTGCAGATCATCTAGACTTGTACAAGCTGATGTGCTGTGAAATTTGGTAGCTGAATTGGTGTCCTTTATAATCTGTGTACTTTGAAATAAATGAATATGTGGAATAATACCTCTGGTATTTATTATATAAGATTATTTGTAGTGCATATTACATGAAAATTAACTGGTATATATATATATATATCATTGATATTAATCTATAAGAGTTACAATTTATTGGATATGACCAGGCTGCTAGCTAAATGTAGCAAAATACAGTATTTATTTTTAGATTCCACCTCCTCCCCAGCAGAATGATAAATAATTCCTATGCTGATGCTTTATTCTGTCAGACAAAAGGCAATAAGCTATATCTGTGAATGAGCCTTTTGTTGGTTTCAGTACAATGAAATATCTGTGCTAGCATCTAGGCAACTGCTATAAACAAGGAAATTATGTGCCCTTTGACCAATGTGCTTGAACTCATATTTTACCCCCATATGTGTGTGTGTGTATTTAAATAAATATGTATATAATATGCATATATATATTGCTAACAGAATTATTATAACTAGGAATACATAATTTCATCTGGAAAGCAAGTAACATAATGTTACATTGTATCATATTTCTAGTTATGTAGTTCATGCAGAGCAGATCCTTGCTAATTTATGCTGATAGGCTCTTCACAAGCGACTAATTGTTGTGGCAAGAGCCATGTAACACAAGTCCACAAGCTTGAGGTTAGCCACCATTTTGGTCTCTAGTCAGAAGGAAAACAACCATCTTGGCAGCAGTCTGGAAACTTATTTTGGAATTGTAGAGAAGATAATAAAAGAGAGCTCAGCTACTGGAAACTTGTCTTCTAATCCTTTTACAATGAAAGGTTTTCCTTTCAACTGAGGGAATTAAAAATCTGTAGATAGTGAATGAGTGGTTTGGGATACTGACAAGCAGAATAGGAAGAGAAATCAGTGAAAGTTTCTTAACAAAGTGAAAGTAACCCCAAATCAAGTGAATCTGTAAACAAATAAGCAAACAAGTGCACTAGAATTCTGTGCCAGTGACTATCAATGAAACTGTATATTACACCTGGAAATGTGGCTCTACAAGTAGAAAAAAAAATAAACCCCCCAACTGTCAAGAGCTTTTTTCCAGGACTCTTCCCTGTTGTGTACACTGTAACCACTGCCAGAATAAGATTTATGAGAAAACCTACAAATGTTTATTTATGCTCTGTGTCACTCAAAAGTATAAGAAAAATATACTAAGAAAGGATGGCATGTTAAAGGAACAGTGTGGGGAAGTGTTTCTCCTTTTCCCCACAGAGTGACTCCTGGGGGATATGGATCGTCAGTTAATGTATTTTTGGCCACCTGCTTTTTGACTTGTTTTAAGCTGTTGGGTCCGTTCAGTTAGTGGGATCAGTTAATGATAATATTGCACTCAATGTGAGAATTAAAAGTTCATTAGATTTGACTAGTCCTAATGAGCATGTGCTGAACAGTGTTGTATCTAACCATTTTCTATTTACTTTAAGGCAAAGTATCGTAGTTTTATGTCTGTACCAAAGATAATCTTTAAAAGGCATCCTGCAGTGAAGTAGCTTTAAAGTATTGAATTTGTCTGTATTGATTTTGCCTTTAAAATAATAACTTTTAGTTGCCCAACAAAACAAAGACAACTGAATGACAGTAGTCCTAAATACAGACTGCTATGCGCTTGGAAGGATTCTCTTCTTCATTGGTAAAATTCTGCTTGTAGTCTGCATAATAAATTAAACTGAAAGAGGATTCTGTTCTCATTGTGTGACCCCAAGAGCCTTTCTGGAGCACTTGTGGAAGGGACTGTAGTCTGTATAGCTGTGCACTTTTTTGACCTTTTAAACATGCTTGCACTGTCTTGGCCTGTCTGCTCATCCTCTCATGCAGACCTGATAAGCACTTACAAACCCTTGGGATAGCAGGGCACTATCTTAAAACATGTTTTCCTGATGTTAGGGCATTTTAACTTTGATATCAGTCACGATTAGTGTAATAGTGGGCAAAGCCATATGTGTCTGCTTTCCCTTGTTATGCTCTTGTACATGATTTCCACTTACAGCTGAGGTTGGTTTGCTCTTCACCCATGTCCTT
Organism: Cinclus cinclus; assembly: GCF_963662255.1. NCBI lineage: Eukaryota > Metazoa > Chordata > Aves > Passeriformes > Cinclidae > Cinclus > Cinclus cinclus. The sequence goes on along the minus strand of NC_085053.1, from coordinate 30,912,519 downwards.
TTCATTTTAAAAGATAGATGAAAGCTAAATATTTGATTAGAAGATTAAATTATGTACTTATATTTTTGTGGGCTATGTTTGCATTTGATGACAGCTACATATTATGTTGCCTTTCTCTGCTGCTTTCGCAGCACTACAAAAGTTGTGGTGGGTTATGTTGTGGTTACTCACAGCTTCCTCCGGACCATTTGACACAATCCCTTTACCAAATGCTGCTAATGTTACTAATGTAGATGCTTCTGCATAATTTTGAGGTTGCATCCCTGCAAAGATAAAGAAAGTTTATGCAAATTATTAGTACAGATGTCAAGTTCCTGTACTATAGCTGTTGTCATTACAGGCATCTATTTAGACATCATCTATGCATCTGGCATCTGAAGTATCTGCTTTGTCTTTCATTATTGTCTGTTTTTCTCTCTCTGTTCTGTCAATCTGTCTTTTTGTTATGAAATACAGTTTTAGTTTATCACATACTTCTTCATTGTTGTCCTCTGTTTTAGAGGAATTTTGATTTTTCCTTCCTATTCTCACTCTAATGGTTTCAATTCTACAAATCTGACCTACATAAAAATAAATATGAGCAAAAAGCAAGGAATCCAAAGCTTTTTTTCAGTGTTACATTTGCAGCATAGTCCACCATCAGAACTTTTTTAAAGGTAATTGCAGATTGTCAAAAATATAATTGTATTTAGAACACAAGATTTCTCTCAGGAGAAGTTTGTACATGACTTCCAGCTGTGAATCCTCTGTAATGCATGACAGACCCCTGTAGGAAACCTCCCATTTTCTTTGGCATAACCTCAGTAGTGATAAATATTGATCAAGGATTTGTTGGAGGTGATTTTGTTAATTTGTTTTGCAGCTTTCATAGAACTAGGTGGAAAGCATTCTGCAGCAGATTGTCTTTACAGTTGAAAGTTGTTTGCAAATCTTTTCCAAATCTTCTGCTGAGTTAACATGCTGAATTTGTAGTAAAAGAAATCTTTCGGACATGAGAAAATCTTCTGGAAGTACTAAGAAGAATGTTGCCGTGTACTATCATGTTAGAAAAAGATGAGGACATGTTTATTTGGTAAAGGAGGCCTCTTAGGTTTAAATGACTTGTGTGTTGCTCAAGATGGAGACTTGCAGAATGTGTGAGAAGTTGTTAATGCTTCAGAACCATTTCCCAATAGCACTCAAAGCAATTGTAAATGTAATTGTATTGATACTGTGACAAAATGTCAGAGTATCCCAGAAATAATAGGTCTTAATACCTAATGCAAGCTCTGTTTGGCTTGATGTATTTATTCCTGGTGATGCACTGTGCCAAATAGTTGAAACACTTCTATTCTGGGGATACCAGTAGGATGGAATGTGCACTGTGGAACAGTTTTTTGCTTGAATTTTCTAGTAGGTGGGAAGTATTTAAAGAGTGGGGGGCCAATCCACTGTCATATTTTTTTTTTCCTTAAGTCTGAATGATGGCTTTTGTATGTTCTGTGAAGACACATAGTAGTTCCTTCAGTGTTTCAGCACAAGTTGCATAACAAAGTAGGGCTTAGCAGGGTCCGGATCCAAATCAGTGAGTGAAAAGGGAGCTGTGTCTTGGCATAAAGTAATCGGCAAACACATAGTTAAAAGTGTTTTGCAAGACTATAGAGTCACTGGCAAACTGATTTAATTTTCCTTTTAGGACAGTAATCACAACTCAGGCACGTTTTAATTTCTTTTCCTAGGCTGTAGTGAATCAGGAAGAGAGACTGAAAATAATTATTGGTATGTATAAAAAAGCCCGGAATTGAAAAGCATTGGCTTCCATCTTTGGACTAGAATGATTATTTGGAGCAGCCTTCTGGAATGTGAGACTAGAAAGTCAGTCTTCTGTGTCCTAGCATTCCCAACTTGTCCCATTTAATCTATATTAATCCTTTCAGGTTTTATAGAAACTTTGATTAGGTTTACTGATTGAGATGTCTCACAAAAGGTACTCTAAGAAGAAAACCATTTTTTAGCCTTCATTTTGTCTATTAATAATAGGAACAGGTCATGTTTCAGGTAATTTTCCTTCAGTCAAATTCCTTATTGCATTTTCTACAGCATTCAGGATATATATGTACTGTCATCTCATTCTGCATTTTACCACTACATGCTCATTATCTTTAGGGTTCTATCTTTGTTGTTAGCATTCAATCATTTAATTAATGTATTATCCAGAAATCAAAATCAAGTAATATCATATTGTGGCTATCAAATTCTCATTTATGCACAGTTTACTACAATTATAGTTTGACTTCAGTGTATTCAGTGGATGGGAGTATATTGTTAGCTAAAAAATGTTTAGATGCATTAAAATAAATTATTGCTGATCGTTAAGTTTCAAGAAACAACCCTTTGTAAGTCATAATGTGAATTGTATCTTGAAAACACGCTAGGATTTGAACTTCTTTCAGTTCACACTGTTGTTAATTACAGAATTCCTGTGCTTTAGATTCAAAATTTTGATTCACAAATTGATTTTTTGAATAGTTTATTCCATTTTGCAGCTGTCAGGATAACTGAAGTCTAATTTTAACTTAATGCCTTTAGGTTGCCTACTAAATACAGCTTGTGGTGGACATGTCTTTAGTGAAAGGCATATGGATAATTTGCTGCTGTTCTTGTACCTGACCAGTCTTATAGACTCTCCTACACTTGTGCTATAGTTTGTTCTTCAGTTTACCCTTCTGCATCATCTTGTTCCTGTTTCCTTTGCTTAGCTGATTGTTTCTACTTCCTCTTGCTTTCCACTCTATTTTTTTCATTCCTTCCTTTTTTTTTCCCTCCAGAAGACTTTTTTATTCGACTTACTCATTAATCAAGCCCCATTAATCACAGTTTAGATGGACATCTGGTATTGTGTCTTTTAAGCTGAAGAACAAATATTGCTATTGTTGCATTAACAGGGAAAGCTGAAAACATAAGCATTCTAAAATATTTGATCACTCCTATTTTAATTCCCAACCAAACAAAAAACCAGCATCCAAAAAAACACCAAAAAACCAAAAAAACAACCAATAAACCCCCCCCCCCCAAAAAAAAAAAAAAAACCCTCCACAATCCTGCCATCCTGGAAGCAGCACATAAGAAAAAGAAACACTGCTATTGCAGACCACATATTTTCTTAGCAATGACATAAGTCCTGTTTAGGTAATTGGGGAGTCTGAATAGACAAGCATTCAGAAGAGCTCTACTGCTGTAAAAAGCTCAACAGAGTAGTTCCCATGTGAGGATGCTCTGGCTAAAAGGCCAGGGAAAGTCCTGAATAAGTTAGTTTTGGGGGTTTTGTGGAGTTGTGATTTTTTTGTTTTGTTTTGTTGGTTGGTTGGTTTTGTTGTTTTGGTTTTTGTTGTTGTTGTTGTTCAGTTGGGGTTTTTTTTTTGTTTTTTTTTGTTTGTGAGTTTGTTTGGGGTTTTTCTCCCCCCCTTTCGTTCGTTTGTTTGTGGTTTTTGTGGTTTTTTTGGGGTTTTTTTGGTTTTTTTTTTTGGTTTTTTTTTTTTTTTTTGGTTTTTGGTTTTTTTTCTGAGAGCTCTTTAACACAAAATCAGTACTCTGAGATTGGAAACTAAGCCTCTCCCACCAGGCAAGTGTATCTGTCAACCAGTCCTGTTTTCCTCTTGGCTTACTGTCAGTGATCTCAACTTTTAAATTACTGTCCGTGTGGTCTGCTTGTATCAGGATCCCTAAAGTCTGCTTATTTATATTGTTTTATGCCCCTAGTTGAGTTTATAGATCTGTCTCTTCATCTTAGGTGAGTCTAAACTGGGTTACTAGAATAGAGAAAACCTTCCAGAAAATAGTAAAAGGGCAGTCAAAAAACTTCTGATACTTATCTTTGGCATCAGTTTCTCTATCATAAGGTCTGCTGCTTAAAACATGAGAGAAATTCAAGATTTCTTGCTATTTTCAGTGCATATGTTTGCAGCTTTTCTTGGAATTTCTGTAGTAACTGCCACATAAATTTAGGTCGCTCTTTAAGATCTCCATCTGTCCCATAGAAAACAAATGAGAAGATACAATTTAGAAGCAGTTGAGAAAGATGAAGTTTCTGAACCACTATTTCAGACTAGTTCAAGTCTCATTCGACTTACAGGAAAGAATTAACCTGGGCCCTTTCCTGTGGAATCCATAGAGATACCTGTCGTTTTAATTGAGCAAGTTAAAAAAGATTTGCAAGATTTAGAATCTCAACTTCCAAATTCATAATGCTGAATTACACCGAGAAAAGGAATGTATATCAAAATGAATATTTTTCTTCTTATAAACAGTCCTTTTTATGATATTTCTTTTATTAATCTCTCTGTCAACACTGGGTTGTTTCTACATAACATCTCTCTTTTTTCAAATTAGTTTCTGGTTACCTGACATAATTTACAATATTGTTGGAATGTTGATTTCACTCTTTTCAGTTATTTTCTGTGATAGGCTTCCAAACAGATTGACTCTTGATGGGCGAAATGTTTTAGGGGACATGAAGAGCTAATTTTGTTTCAATGGGTGATGGTGCAGTGTAAATGACACTATTTCAGAGGAGACTAGAGAAATGCTACTGCTGACCGAGATATTTATTTAGTGCTATGCATTCCAAGGTATAGAAAGCAGATTTAATGTGCAGTTGTCCCTTTATGTAATTGGTCTTTATGTACCTTCTTAGGTAGCCTTTTGATTTTGGATGAGCTCTCCACATTAAAAATGTATAAAACATTTTTATCTCTAAGGGTGAACAGAATGGAAACCTGTCATTGAGGAGCACTCTCATTTCATACATGGCAGCAGAATGGTAATAAAAATGTGGTTAGGAAGAGAAGGGAGAACAATTTGGGATTCAGGATGGAGAATTACTTAAGAATGTGAATTAGGAAATGAGAGTTGAAGGACATTGACAGAACAGAAGGAAACATATTTCAGGACCTGGAACGTTGAAGGTCACAGATGATGGAAATAGCACTTATGAATCCTTGAACATGTTCTACTTATTTTTTAGCCAGAAGAATTCCATGAAGATCTCCCTATTACAAAAGGATTGCTCTCTTAGCAGAACTGTCTGCTCAATTGCAAAGGAAGTATATAGTGTGCTAGCTAAATAAAGGTGACAAAAAGTGTTATTATGCAGTAACATGTGGACACACATCACCCTGGAGTGTTAAAATCTTGCATTTTAGAATCACAATGAAGAAAATCCTTCCAATTAAAATTTAAAATACATGTGTATACTCACAGACCACACATGGCGAGAAACAGTAGGTAAAATACAATTGTTGCAAAAGTGCTAGTTAATAGTTTGGGATGTTTTAGCTTCTCCAAAGGTTTGGGATATTTAGTGAATGTTGATAATAAATTCACATATTTCACATTTATACATAATATAGTACAGATACAATGTCTTTCTTCTCACTTTCCACTCTTTAAAGAGATAAGTAGATTAACAGAATGTAGGAAAAAGTAGGGTACAAGCATGCACTGTGCAATCTTCGCTCTACACACTGACACTTCAGTTTTGCAATGCCTTCTGTTTGCATCAACCAGAGAATGAATACTATGTTGTGGTGGCTCACCGGAGAAGGTAAATTCAGACTGCACACGATAACATTTCTGTTGATGTGCAATTCTCTCAAGGTCTCGAGATGATGTTAGGTGTCCTGTGGTAATGCTTTCTGTAGGTTCAGTCATAGTTTAAGCACAGCATCTGAAGGCCATAAAATAGCGCTGGCTCCAAGTACATGTGTCCTGAGGGCATTTGCTTAGCATACCATTTGGAAAGACAGAGTAGAATTCTTCATGGTACCAGTAGCAGAGTTGCTAGCCACAGAAACCTTACTGCTATAAATTCCATGTAGCAAAGCATGTTAGCAGCACCTTCATAGCTGAATGTTAAGTTTATGTATTTTGAGTCCACCTCTGGTATCTGTGTACTAGCAACTGGTTCCATACATTGCAGAGAAAAGTGTCAGTAACTTGGATGTTAATGTGTAACACTAAAAAATGCAGTTTTTATGGGGACATGCAGCAACAATAACAGCAATAATAACAATGTATTAGTTGTTTATTAATAGTATAAGATTTCTTGACTGTTCAATGCCAGACAACTCTTAAGAAAAAAGCACTGGAGTTGATTCAGCAATAAAACAGTAATGCTAAAGGCTCAATTTTCAAAATTTATTTGCTTCCAGTTGCTAGGATTTCCCAGTTTTCACAGGATATTACAACCTTGTCACATATAGGAGCAGAAACTAATTTCCTGGTATAATTTATGTGAATATTAATATTTATCAAATATAAGATCAATTTCTAGGAGTGAGTTGGAGATTAAACAAGAGATGAACTTTTAGGCACCTATGCCTAATATTAAGCGCTTTTAGCTGAGAAAATAGTACCAGAACTTCCAGTCAGCAAATTCTTATATACATTATGATTTTATTGTTTACTGTTATTCTCAGAATATTAAGGTACATCTGCAGTGCATAAAGTTGACTGTAGGACTGTAAAATGCTTGGGTTTTGTGATTTTATATAAGGAGGTGAGACTTGGTTCTATTTCTGAGACTGGGAAGGAATTTTCTGATTTTTCATCAGAGTAAACCAAATTCTTATTCATACAGCTTCCATAGTCTCATATTTTTCACAGTTCTCTTATAAGCTTTCTCAGTGTTGCTAAGATTATTACCTATTCTGAGAAATCTCCCCAAATCATCTTTTGCCTTCTGTATTGGTCTGGTTTTGATTTGTCTTTGAGATATTTCTTCTACACAAGTTACTTGTCAGTCTGTTAAATATTCATGTTTTAAACATTCATATTAAATGTTCACATCTACAGTGGGCTGTGATTCTCTCCTTACTTCCTTCCTCTCCCTCCAGCAGCTGTAATACACTTTTCATGTTGTTTATGTATAAGGAGTGTGTTGTATTCTGGAGCTGCTGCAATGTCTGCAAGAATATCTCCTCCCTCTTAGAAAACAGTGAGGGTCTGATCCAGCATCTGTATTTAACCAAATGCCCAGCTTTTGGATCCTGAACACTTGTTAAGATGCTAGGAAGGCCCACGCCCCATTCCTATAATGAAGCAGATACTGGGCTGGGTTATCACTGGCTACCCTTTCTTTTGAACAACAAGAAACATTGTAGAAATATTCCCAGAGGATTTAATCTTTTGTTATCACGTTTTCATTAATTCCACATATAGTTGATACATACCTAATGATTCATATATATGTGTTTTAGTCCTATAATAATTTCAGTCTAGACTGAGCATTCAGGACTGTTATTTATGCCACCCTGTCTGTGGATTTACATCTAGGATTATACTTTTCAGTTGTTCTAAATTGATACACCAACAACAATAGAAGACAAGTTCCAAATTAGGGTTGGGTTCCTATCACAAACTGGAAAATCTTCAAACTAGTTATAATAAACCTAGTCTTATTCAATGAGCATATAGTGTATTTTTCTGTTGAAATTGAGGGGGAATCTGAGCCAGTTCTGTGCTTTAGACACTAACTTGACACCTGCTTCTGCAGAAACAGGTTGTTTCCTAGAAACAACCTTTTCTCATATTGCACAGCGCCTGGGATAGTAGCATTGCAAGTCACTCTGTGTACAGGTTTAGGAGTTGCTGTGTATCAGTTTTTACAGCTATATAGCTAACATTAAATTTTCCAAACTTAGTCTTCTTACATCCAAAATTATTCAAACGGTTTTCAGATCACCATTCAAATCATAATTTCTTTATTGTTACACCTAATAATGAAATGTATGGAGACATTGTTTTCTGCGTTAGTGTGTAGCAATCTCTGATTAATTGTGTGTCTTGGAAATGCCAACAAGTTCCTTTGAGGAATAAAAACCTGTAACTAATATTGGATTATTTATTTGCTAACAGTCCTAGGAATCGAACCTGGCTCAAAGGATACAGACCAGTTTAGCATATGTTGTTCCTTTAGAAGCCTATAGAAACAGAATACATCAGTAGTCACAGTCTTCTTTTGTCTAAGAACTAATTTGGCTTTGTGTAAAGCAAACTTTTGATTCCAGAGTATTTTTTTAATGAAGACAAAATAGAGAATACAGTGGAAGTCTGTCTTTTATTAATAAGTGAAATAACTTGGAATAAAGGGTGACTTCTGACCCTTTCTAAGCAACTGTAGTTGCTCAAACAAATTGTTAAATTACATCTGCCTGTATTATAATTTTGAGAATATATTCACTGTTCCAGACACAGAGCCATTGTTAACACTGCTAAGACTACAGTAAGTGGCAGAAATGAAGGCAAAATAAATGAAAATGTGCCTGCCTGTTAAAATACTGGATCTAACTGATATAGCCTTACAAACTCTTAATTGTCACTGCATGTCTAATGGTTCAGAAGCATCCAGGGAGAGCTGGTGCTTTGTTCATTATACCAGAAAGTATGCTGTACAAAGATTGTTCAGAAAGGCATTCATAATAATGTATCTTATGTATAATGTTAAATAAACATAAATTTTAATCTCTGTTAAAGCAGCAATAGTCATGACTCACCAAATCCCCATCTGAATGGTTTTATTTTTGTTTTCTAATATCGTACTGAATACAAGTAATCATGTGCAGAAATCGGTCACATATTTGGGCAGCAGGACTTTCAGTGAAACTCTGGGTACTTGGTTCAAACAACACCCTTTGTAAAGACAAAATAAGACATTTTCTAGCTTTGGAAATGCCTTGAACTGTCAACGTGTCATATGTTAAATTGTCCAGCTTTATGTAGTGTTATTCAGCAGACAGTGCTCTGCAGACATCATCTATTGGTGTTCAGCGATGTTTGGGTGAACCTACCCTTCAGCTCTTTTGGAGGGTATTCTTTTGAGAGAAAATGTTTTACTAATGTTAAATATGCTTGAACTTCTGTTACGTTGTTCTTTAAGGAAAATTAATTAGTCACTTTCCATGTAACTAACCACCCTGCTGCCAGAAGAAGGGTTCCCGTGGGAGCTGGGCCACGAGTGCCGGGATCGGGCTTGCCGGCAGGGCCTGTTGCACGGCGCTCCGCAAGGCCAGGAGGTCCGAGCGAGCCCGGGGATGGCAGAGCTGGCGCCGTGCCGGTGCTGCGGGCAGGGCAGAGCACCACAGGGCCCGCGTGGGCTCGGGCAGGAGCGCCGAGCGCCCCGGGCTGTGGCGGGCGAGGGCACGGCCGAGCTGCGGCTCAGGCGGGGCTCCCGAAGGGGTGCGGCCCTGCCTGAGGCCTCCTGGCGGCTACTCCGGAGCCTCTCCGGGGACGGCTGGCGGAGCCGGGCCCGGGCCTGCGGCGGAGCCGAGAGCTCGCAGGGTTTGGCACTAGCACTTCTTTCGCTCAGGTGTGCACCAAAAGGGGCTGCCTGAGCCGTAGACCTCGACTAGGGCAGAAAATATCTTGCTCTGCTTTCAGTATTTCATTCTCTCTAAGCAAAAGGATGGTTTTATTTCGGATATGAAGTGCAAGGAGAATGGTGACGACGCCCACAGAAAACATGTTGCAACAGCTTGTCATGCAATAAAGACATCCAAGGACTTTGCTAAAGAAACTGATTAAAATTTTACTAATTCTTCAAGCTATGCAGGGATATTTTCTGGATAGTTTTCTGTCTTCTCTAGTAATCAGCCATCGTAGCTCAGTGCAATTCCCTTTCTGGATTCTCGTAGAGGTAGGGCTAAGAGTTTCTGAAAGCTGTGCATTTAATTACTAGAGACAGTTTTTCCAGAGACTTTGTGCTACTTTGTAAGACCATACTTCACAGATTTGTGTCCCTTTTCCCCTCAGAATAAAGGACTGTGGGAGTGGATATTTCTATATTCTATTGAAAAACTAAAAGTGAGAGACAGGTGTTTGTCTTGAGTGAATCAGGATGTCTGGCTTACAATTAAAAAAAGAAAGTGTAATTTATTTTTTTTTAAGTGGTGCTTTATGTGTATACTTATTTTACAGAATACTCTCATGTAATTTCTCTGGTTTTAAACTGACCTATGCGACAAGGTTCTTATTCAAATGCTTCTACTTCAATAGAAGGAAAAACAAAATTTTTAATGCCACTTCCAGCATTCCGTTTGTATCTAAAATAAATTTTTAATTTCCTACGTAAGTTTTAAATGGAAGGTTCTAAATAGGTTGTAATAGTTGTTTTCTAGTGGGTACTTGTTGGTACAAAAATTAATAGGGAAAAAAGACAATTTAAAATTATTATTTATTTTTAGTTCTTAATGGAAAATTGTGACAAATCTATGAATTGTCTACATTTTGGATTAATTAATCATGTAGGGCCAAGAGTCCATCTTACAGAAAATTATAGTAATTATCAAAGGTCAGACTCCATGAGACATAAATATGTTGTGGAATTTGAACCTTGTGCTAAAGGTTCAGTGGTATAAATTTTGTTAGTCCCAAGACTTATTTGTGAAAGGCTATCACCAACCATATGAAGTTCGACAAGGGGAAGTGCCAGACTGTGCACCTGGGATGGGCAACCCTGGATGCATGGACAGACTGGGGAATGAGATGCTGGAAAGCAGTGCTGTGGAAAGTGTCCTGAGATCCTGGTTAACAGAAAGTTGAAGTATGAGGCAGCAGTGCCCTGGAGCTAGGGGGATCAACTGTGCCTGGGACCACAGCATCAGGCCCAGCATCACCAGCTGGGTAAGGGAAGGGATTGTACCACTCTGCTCTGAACCAGGTTGGCCTCACCTGACCACACCGAGTAAAGTGTGTTTGGTCACCACAATATGAGAAAGATACTAAGCTCTTAGAGAGCATCCAAAGAAGGTCATCAATGATGGTGAAGGGCCTTGAGGGGAAGCTGAGTGAAGGGTGACTGAGGTCGCTTGGTCTGGTCAGCCTGCAGAAGAGGAGACTTGAGGGGAGATTCCATTGCAGTTTTCAACTTCCTCATGAGGGCAAGAGGAGGGGCAGAAGCTGATCTTGTCTCTGGTGTCCAGTGACAGGACCCAGGGGAATGGTCTGAAGTTGTGTTAGGGGAGGTTTAGGGTGGGTATTAGGAAAAGGTGCTTCCCAGAGAGTGGTTGAGTGCTGGAGCAGCTTCCCCAAGGAAGTGGTCACAGCACTAAGCCAGAAAGAGTTGAAGAAACATTTGGACAATACTCTTGGGCATGTGATAGGACTCTTGGGGATGGTGCTATGCAAGGCTGAGTGTGGGACTTGATAATCCTTGAGGGTCCCTTCCAACTCATTACATTCTGTAATTGTGTAAAGACTGTGTTCAAATTACTGTGTTTACCTGCAGGAGCAAAGTTCCTCTTAAAAGTGGGGTCCTAACTGTAGTACAAGTGAACTTGCCAGTTTCTGAATGTGCTCATCAGGCACTTCCTGCTGAAGTGGAAGTGTTGTACATGTGTACTACCTCAGGAACAAGGTAGTGCACACCAGGCATAGAGTCTCCAAGACGTGAAGAGCCATAAGGGGAGATAAAACAGAGGTAATTAATTGTCTTTAAAATTTGGATGCCTGATTCATTGTCTTCAAGACACAAGCTGCATTTTTAAATGTTTAAGAAGGCTATGCAGGGAGAGAAAGGATAGAACCTTATCTTAGTATTCTGAGAATTGTGTAAGTAATACTGACTGAAAAATTTTAGAATTATGGAACAACTTGAGACATGTTACAGCTATGCTCATTTTATATTGGACATTGTACAAACGTGTTACGTTAGGATTTCTGATGTCTAGCTTTCAAAAAAAGAGCTTATTAAACAAATACAGGCAATTATTGGCCATTCTTGGTTTAATATGCAGCTATTAGAAAAAGCCTTGTAAGCAGAGAAAGACAGGTCTTCAGAATTATGCATTGCGGTCAAGGCTCTGATTACTGCAGTTTCAACTTGGCTTTTGTGAACTAGACACTAGTTTATTTATAAGGTTGTGAGTCTGACTGTTCTCTTGCTTCCAAAATAATTGAATGCATTTGTACAAATAAAATAGTGGCATATAGATGATGTACACAAAACCCAGTATAATCCAACTCTTGTTTCATCCACCTGGCATTTTTGTATCTAAAAAATGTGTACAATTGCAATTTTTTCCCCAGTAGCAACAGTGCTAAATTGTGATTATTAATGGTAGACGCTGAAGATAACCCTCCCTGTGAGATTATGAAAGTGCTATTTTAATGATTTATAGAAAGAGTCTTGGTATGGTATCTGCATGAAGCATTTTACTGCACAAGAATAACTAGAAAAGGTTGCAATGATATGTAATGGTATAAAGCATTTGGGGTTAGAGACTCTGCTATGGAAAAAAAATCAGTAGCTGCCATCTGTCATTCTAGATCAGCTGGAATAATGCAGCATAGAAACAGAAAACTGGCATTTTCTGATCTTGGATAGAGGAAGCATCTGATTATTTCAGAACATTTCCTTTTTCTGGGTAAAGCATCGTCAAAGTTAGATTTTAGATGCTGTGTTTTCTAAAGCATGAGAGTGTCTTCCAAGACCAAGAGCCCTTTCTAGTTGGATTAGTACATCAAAATGTTAGGAAGAAGAAATACTTAACAAAACAGTTACATCAGACATAACTAACAAACAAAACTTGCTTCGTTCTAGAGTTCACCTAGTCTCCTGGGCCCAGACTCACTTTGAAAAAAATGTCTTGCAGGATAGTTGAGTTTGCAGAGTACTCTTCACACACATATCATTTCAGAAGTATCTTGGTAGCTGTGTCTTTGCTTGGATATCTCATGAAATTTGTTGCTGCATTAGTCCCAGAACAAGAATAAGATATGGAGGCTGGGAAAAAAAAGAACAGACAATTTCAGATCCAAAGAAGAATTTAGGGGAATAGCTAATAAGCACATTGAAATGGAAACTGTAATGAAGCTCTGTATGCAACCCAAACTGCTGGGAACATTTTGTTTGTTGTTCAGAGAACTGTAAAACTTCCACTAGCTATTGGTGTTTTTGATCACGTGGCAGAATTGCAGTTCAGTGATAATTTGCATATAATACATTAACTGTATACATTTTCAGTCCCCCTTCTGAGAGTAATTGTTTGACGACTGATGTATTTCAATACCTGCCTAATAGCCTGTGCTGTCACTGGTATTAGGGGAATGTTACATGTGGACCTTTGACATGTGATTATGTCACGCTGGTGATATTTTGTCTAATGTTAAGTGAACATGGACAGCATGTTAATTGTACAGTCACCATCAGGAAAAATATTGCATGATCTTTGGACTGGTAGTCATCTGGGAATATGTGTGTTGTCTGCGTGTGTGCTGCTTTGTCTTGTGGCTGTGACATGGAGTACATCATACTTTTTCAGCTACATGACTAATTAGGAGACTGCAATAATAATAATTTCATTATTAGAGTTTGATTTAGTGCTTGTTTTTTTTAACCGCACTAGAAAAATAGTCAGCCTTCTCCACTGAACTGTCAACTGATCTCAGGATTCCTGGGCAATTCTCTCTGTAGTGCACGTGCCCTGGACTTCTTGAGAAGCAAAGTAGTCTGAATGATGGGTAAAACTAAATAGTACATAGTAGTTTGATCAGATTGAAGTCTTAAACCCTTGCCTTTCACTGTGTTGTGTTTTTTACCCCCCTCTTCCTTTATTGTGTCCTGTGGTAAGACTTTCAGCAGTGGCACTTGGTTTGTGACAGCGCTGAATGCCCTCAGCTTGACTGTAAGTCAGCTACAATCACTTTTGAAACTTGGACTAAGTGTGGGTGGAAACTGATTAACACGTTGAGATTTCTGTCTTTGCACCTTTATAAAGAAAACAACACTTAAGTGATGAGGTGACTTGTTTGTCTTATCTACCACTCCTCTTCCCTCTTTACCCTTCAATTTTTTTTCATGTTATGAGCCAGTATCAGTAGTATAGTGGTAGTCCAGAAACTTATATTGGCACATAAAAGGTATTTCAAAGGCAAGTACCATTTAGTATGATTTATCACACAGGAGAGGAATCGTGTGTTTTTATTATAATTGCAATTTATGTGTGCATGATTGTACTAAGCAAAGCCACGCAGAGTCCCCAGGCAGCTGCAAAGAGAGTCACTTAATTGCAAAAACCAGTCCCTTTTAAGCAGTTAGCCCATTATCAGTTACATAGTTTTAGAATATAACAAACATAATCCGACCAACCACTATAAACCACGATGTGAACATGTAATGGTTATTTAACTTGTTCTTCCACTTCCAATTCATCTGAGTCACTTTCCCATAGTCGTCTTTTGCTTAGCTGAAGTAGCAGGTCTGAGCCATGGTTTTACAAGGGTAATAAGGCCCTTATTTTTTATATGGTTTTACCTCTATGCAACACATGATCTTCTAAGAAATAAGTTATGCCTGAATCTTTCAAAGAGGAAAAAAAAAACCCAGTATGCTGGTAAACCAGGTACAAGACTTACCGAAAGAGTTGTTTTTGTATTAATGTTAACCTTTTGACTTAACAGACTGCTTCAACACTGTTTGTCTTACTGGAATAATGTATTATTTTACATTACCAGGATTATTAGGCTGTATCTGCATAAGGAATACTGAATGTGGCTTAAAATGTACCCAAAGTTTGCCTAAAAATCTTCTAAGTAAAATTAAATTGACTACCAGTGAACAGCAGTACATTTCAAACCTTCATTTGGATTCTTTGCAAAATTGAGTCTGTAAACCTGGAAAAGTTTAGCCTTTTATATATGTTCAAGAAGTTTCTGCTTCTGAAAAGGATAGATCAGTTGTGCCAGAACTTGTGTTGGGATTTTTTTATAATTCTACTGAGAAAAGATGGGCAGAAGCATCAAAATCTTAATGTGATTTTTTTAAAGAGAAACATAACTGGGATGAATGTCTTTCAATCCTACTACACCCCGTGCATTTGTTAGCAGCCTAATTCGTTGTCTTGTGCTCTTGCATCTTTGAGCATTCAATTAGCAGCTTAAATACATGGAGGCCTTACTGTTGCTGAAGCCTTTTCTAGCAATACTTTGAATTACTTGAACTGACTGATGTGCTCCAGTAGAGGGGAGCAGCACCTACACATGCAGATCCAACAGCTTGCTAATAAAAACACTATTCTCTTAAAAAGCCTGCCTTGGTTTGAAAGATGGGTCCCAAGACAAAGGACCTATGTCCTTTGACTCTTGACTGCGTATTGACTACCTGTGTAGTCACTGGCACATGTAATTGTTGACCAAACACCAGGGAAGAAACCTGAAGAAACTTAATAGTTATCAAACTAGAAATAGAATTTTATTAGAGTTGAGTAATGCATTGCTGACCAAATACATGTTAGTTCGCATACATTTTTGCTTAGCACTGTCTGTTCAGTGCCTTCTGTTCCTTTACTATATTGATATTTAGTGAAGGAGCCTTTCACAGAAGTGCAAACTTGAGTGGGAGCACAGTAAAATCAGTCATTTGGCCTCACTGCATTTTTTTTTTTTTCTGTCTGCCTAAGAATGACAGGAGGTCTTGGGAAGTAGTTAAGTACGAGGGTTCAGTCAACAGTTAATATTTTGCAGCAGATCAGTCTACATCTTCAATACGTTACGTTTACCTTGGTTGCCTGACACCGGTTATATTAAATATCTAATTTGGTAAACAGTAGAGCATTGCTGCTAAGTTCTGTAATAGCAAAATGGGCTTTGACTTCATATCACAGGCATCATTGTTTAAATGTCATAAGAGAGTATTCTTCTTTGTCATTGCGAACTATGCAGTGACAGTGCTGACTTTAAAATGTTGGTTTTGGCGTTCCAGCATGTAGTTCACCCTTGCCTTGTACATTATTGTAGGAGTGCGTATACAAGTGTACGCATTTCTCATTGCAGAATTCTACAATTAGTGTTTTAATCATATTCCACAGAGAATGGAAATTTCGTTCTGGTCAGGATCATCACATGTAGATTCTGTTCCTATGTGGCTTTGAAGGAGAGATTGCCACAGGCTTTCAGATTCACTTATTGAATATAATACCTTGTACTTCATTTCACTATAAAAACATTACAGTATAAATGTAACAGTGCTGAGATCTTCTAGCACTACATCTTCTGTTCTCCACTTTTGTGCTGTGCGGAAATACAAAAAGTACATTCTAGTAAGAAATAATGTAGTAGATTATTACTACTTCTACAGATAGGTTTCCATTTGACAAGATTGGAATTTCGGTATACAGAAGGCAGTTTACACTTTAAACTTGCATGACTTGAATTTTGGGGTGCTAGTCATATATATGGAGGAGGAAAGATGTGGCCACCTGTTGCATGTAAAGACTATTTACTGTCATAGTAGCACAGGCTACAGAAATGTAGCTAACAATGTTATACCTTCTTTTCAGTTAGCAAATCATCAGGATTTTTTTTTTCGGTTGTATTCACTTCCATGTATTTGTTTTACAAATGGTAGTCAGGTGCAGCTGTTTCCCTTTCTGCATGTACAGTGTAAATTAATACAACCTGATAAGAGTCTTTCCTCTTTGTACAGACTGGCTTGGGTAGGTGGACAAGGCACAGATAACTTTCTATTCACAGAAAGGCCTGCCTACTTTGTGAATTTTTGTTCTGGTTGGAGAAGTCCCTGACAATCAGCTTTATTTTAAAATCTATTTGAATAGTATTTTTGTGTATCTCTGCTTGCTGGGGAAAGTGTGCTAGCTAGCAGCACAGAAGTACACAGTCAGTATCTTACACAGACAGCTTGCTCAACTGATCCAGGTACAGTTACATGGATAGAAATGAAGAAAACTACTATGGAAAACATGGTAATTTACTTGCTTTCTTAGAACAATTCAAAACACCTGATCTAAATCTCATGTATTTCAACTATGTTATCTCAATTGACTTAAATGGGCTTGGATACAGACTCAAATAATTTTCTGTAACTTCTTCAATTGTCAGGAATATTGTATTTTTTTCCCTGCATTTCATTTGCTAGCTTATTTAAATTGCACTCAAAGGTAAATTTAACATGTGTGTATAGTTGATTTATATTTTAGGAAAGTAATTTAGAGTTGCTTTTTCAAATTATTACAATGATAAAATGTAACAACTTCATATGCTGTTTGGAGTCAGATTTCATAAATATCTTGTGAGTTATTTTTTGTAATAGTATTTTACTTCAACTTACACAAGTTTCATATTATAAGACAGACTGTAAAATAGATCTGTCTCATCTGCAAAGAACAAATATAATCCCAGTCTTTAATTGTAGCGAAAGGTGTCAGTCCCCCCGTATCACTGCTTTCTTCCTTATGCCTGCTGGACTCCTAAAGCTTGGAATTTGCTTTCTAAATACATTTGGGCTTTTGTAGCTGGGGAAGTGGTTGCTTTTACCAGGAGCTATCTAGATACTAGAAACATAAGTAATTCCCACCTCACCCCCAAAAAAATCTTCAGAATTTTAAAAGAATAGTAGTAATTAAGTAGGGAATTTGAATTTAATTTAGAACTAAGTTAGAAAAATTAAATAAATGGCATTTTCCTTTTTTTCCTGTTGTTCCATGAAACTGATCACAGTTGTGATGAGCTGTAAGGAGTGTTCCAGGGATCCAGACTACTTCTGACAGTGAATTCTAGTGTACTTTGAACTTAGAATGTTGTTACTATTTCTTACCATATTCTGTAATGAATTCATACCAAGAGCTCAGTGACAGAGGAGGCAGCTTGAGCCATGTTGCCCTACATCATGCCACCATAAGCATAGACCTCACACCATAAGCTGGTGTGAGGGAACAGTTCTCAGAAGGAGTTTGCAGTATTGCAATAACTTTACGGCTGCTAGTGGCTGGTACTATTTCACAGCTTCTGTCTTGCTTGTTGAAGATGAGAGTCTCCATTTGAATTAGACCTCCCTTTCTGTAGTGCTTTGTTTTTATCCTCTTATTAGATCCATTTGAATGTCTTTGTGCTGAGATGTTACATTTTCCTGTTCTCTTCCCAAGTGGTATTTGTGTAATCCTTTCTTAAAAAGTTAGGGTGATGAAAATTCCAGTGTATAGTTGTTTCCTGAAAGATTGCCTAATGTCTAATCGAAACCATCCTTGCAGCAAATGAGATTATCTTATCTAACTGGTAGAAGAAGCAGAACTACTGATCGTTGTCAGTTTTGTAGGTTGATTGAAGACCGGTATTTTGTGCTCATTTGCTTAATCACAGGCATTGAAGTTGCATTCATTTACTGCTTTCTGTAAACCTAGTATCTCCTTTTTAATAAGTCCCTCTACTCTCTCAAATTTATTTGTACCTTCTAAAATTCTAGTCCCACGATCTAGACATAGTTTTTCATCTGAGGCTTCACATGTCCCCAAGCACAAGGAATGGTGTCTTTCAATCATGCTCATACATCTTGAAAGAGTGGTGCTTTTTTACAGACATTGCTTGATTGACTCATTGTCTCTTTGTAGTGTGCTGTAATCCTTTAGGATTTTTCTCAACAGTGTTTTTGAAATCAATTGTTCTGTATGGATTTCTGAATAGAGTTTGTCTCTATAACTTTTATTACTTTACAAAAATCACTTTGAAATGTTGTTTATAAAAATCCTTTTTGATAAATGCTTCTGTCTCCAGAAGTATTTTAACATTTGTCACCTGCACAGTTTCAAAGTGTTCATTTACTTCCTTGTTCTAATTTTTAAGGAAAACACTGAATAGCTTTGGAGAATAGGCTCCTTCAGTAGTGGGATTGAGCTAAGTACTAGAATTCAAGAGTGGGAACTTGGAGGCTTAATGGGTGACTCAGTAAAAATGTTGGCCCATAGAAGCAAGTAGACTGTTAGAGAGAATTGTTGGGAATGGACTGAAGTCAAATAGAAAAAGTCATAGGATTATATATATCACATCCAATATTTGTGGTGAATATCCTGTGCCATTCTGGCCCCTCCTTTTCTAGTGATCTGTAGTAGCATTATCAAAGGTAAGAAAAGGAATATAAGCATGACTGAAGCTATGAAATGGCTTATGTACAAAAGACATTAGAGCAGACCAGGACATTTGAGTATAATAATTTGTGACATTTTTGATAGCATAACATGCTGCTATGTTACACAATACAGTTATAAACTGATTGATTGCAAGCTTAAAACAGATAAAAGGAGGTAGTACTTGAAAGCTTAACTTGTAGTTAACTTGTGATTAACTTGTAGTACTCTGTGATGTAGGGCACTGCAGATTGTTAAAATATATGCAAGGTAAATAGAGATTCCTTGAATCTCAGTTCTTGAAATTAATGACAAAGAAATTCACTCACAGCTATTAAATGCAAAGTCAGTACTTTAGGAAAAATACAGTTGCAATTCTCTGTAATATCAGTGTTGGGGAAATACTACAGTGTTTGCCTTAGTGTTGCTATTCCTCCTCAGATATGGCCTCTTGTAAGATTCAGGGTGTGGGTTTGGTGGATTTTTTTGGTGTGGTCTGGTGTGTCTGTTCTTATGTGCTCAACAGGTCCTGTATGAGCAGTGAACAGAGGTTCAACTTCAGTGTGCCTTAAGGCCAGAACTTGTCAGTAGGGCATGATGTTACATACGGGTTTGTTCTGACGGTAAATTATTTCATAGTAGAAATTTTTGTAGAATTTTCCATTCAAAAAGATTCATTCAATATAAAGGTGTTGGCCCAGCATTAGATAATTGTTATGCTTTCCTGACTATGTATCACAGCATAGCTTCTTCCACTCCCTAGCATTGCTATCATACATCACTTCTCCAAAGTTTTAATTTTTTGGTCTCCTCTGTATTAGGATATTTTTGTTGCCGAAGCTTGCTAAGGTGGTTCTGAATACCTCAGATGAAGGACAAATAGGATTTTATTAACTGCTGTGTTTATTGTACTGACTGGTGTGTATGTATTTTGATAAGGTTTTCCTGATACAAACGAGGAACAAAGTCTGGCATTTAGTTAATAAGCAAATTCTGCTTTTGAGAAGTTGCTGAATTGTTCTCTAATTGACAAAACTAAGTATTTTCCTTTGAGGCCCAGGGGAGGAAATTTAGGATGGTAGCAGCATGTAATACCAAGGATGTTCAGAAGACGAGGTCCTAAAGAAAGCAATGACAAAGCACTCTGAAGCAGCAATTTGTATTGCTGCTTTAACATTTGAATGAAGAAATAATTTTTCATTGCACAGAGTTTTGTTCAGTAAATCTTCATAATTACTGAAATTTGTAAAGAAAAAGTCTCATAAAACTGGATAGCTGGCTTCAAAATGAAAAATCCAGATTCTGGTCTGCTGAATGGAAAACTGCTTGTTTGTCTTCATACAGTAGCTCAAAACTTAAAAATTTTAGTTTGACCATAAGTTTTTGTTACTCTTTACCAAATGAGATCATACTTTAATTTCTCTTACTGAGGTCCACATTGGAAGCACAGGTTGGTGAGTTGATATTTGGCAGGTTTTTAATATATTTTTTTTTGTGTGTAGGGTAAATCAGTTCAAACTGTGCTAATCAGGATAGCCACATGAAAAACAGGTTGCTGATGGAGGCTGTAGATGCCCCAACCCTTGCACTGTTCATGGGCAGGTTGGATGGGGCTCTGAGCAACCTGGTCTAGGAGATGTCCCTGCCCATGGCAGGAGGTGATTATATTGAAGGTCCCTTGTCACCCTTTCACATTCTGATTCTAGAGAAAAATCAGAAGTGCATAGTCTGTAACTGCAGAGGTAGGTTCATTAACTCTCTGTCAGACACACTTAGCTTGTGACTGGGAGACATAATCCTTGTCTCTCAAATACATTGTGAACCTGAGCATAGGCACAGTCATAGGATAATTTATAATTTTATAATTTATAAAAGGTAATTTATCATGTGGTTAATGTGAAGCCTTCAATGTTTTAAAGTTAGAAGTAAAAAAAAAGCCTTCATCTCATATACAAAATCTAGGTAATTTTATTGGTGAGTTACTGGTATTGCCCCTATGAAATGATTTTTAAAAAAACTGATTAAATAGAAATATGTGGAAGATGCTCTTCAAAGGCTGGTGTTAATACCCCCCTCTGGACAGAATTTATTTTAAGCAAGGACATGTTTTCATACTGTTTTATTTTAAATTCAGGTGAACCAAGGAAATTTGACCCGAAGTTCAGAGGACCTATTCATAACAGGTAAATATCATAACACATTGTGTTAAATTCTTTTGGTGAACAGGGGTTAAAAATGTTTGTTAGCAAAACTTTTTTGATTCTGAATTTGATTCTGCAAGTCTTCTAAATCCAGCCACCATCTTTACTACCCTTGAGGATGGATGACTACTGGAGAGTATTGAGTTATGTTCTCTTAAATCCTTTTAGTTTGAGTGCCAGTTCTGTGTGCCTTGCATTGATTAGTATCTGCTGTCCAACATGTGTAGTAGTTCTGATACACCTCCCTGTGACAGAGCCTCTTACCAGAGCAATCTGGCGCGACTTCACTTAGTCTTATGAAATGCAGAGTAGAGCAGAGTGAAATTGCTCAGAAAGCATCTAAGGAAATCATAAAATATCTCCCAAGATCATCAAGTCCAACTTTTAATCATGGTTAATTTTTCAGTGTTTTTCCAGATGCAGAGAGCTAAGTTCTAAACTAGCATTTACTGTCCTTACTGAGAAGAATAAATTAGAGAAGCACAAGTTATTTCAGTTTTATCATTCTCAGGAGAAAATTTTTGACAGAAAAGAGCACTGCAGACTTGTCATACTGTCGTTTGAAAACACACACTGTTCTTGTCTATGAAGGCTGTATTTTTTCTTTTCTGAAAGCTAATAATTTTAGAAATAATTAGAAATACTTGTTTAGGGAGTTTGTCCTAATTTATGAAGTATTTTTATGATACTCCTGGTGTATCAAGCCAAGTTTGAGTGGTGTCAGAATTGCATCTGAACGGAGGCTGGGAAAATGAGAAGCATTGTTTTAGCATTGCTTCCTCAATTTTGAGTAGTTGTCCTATCTTGGGTTACTGTCATATTGAGTCTGAATCCTGTACCACCTCGGCCTCACCAAAAGTTTATTTCAGTGAGATGATAAAGCTGTTCCTCTCTGCAAAGGGAGAAGTGTCCACACTTTGTAATATATTTCAAGTTCTACAGCTGCTTAAAAAAATCTGCTCTCTTTATCTCTTTTATGTTAAAAATGTTTCTCTGTAAGAGGAAGCATAGATTGGAAAACAGAAAGAATGGCAGATGCTAAAAATGAATTCTGAAGCAGATGTCCTGTAGTATGTCTTGCCACTTATATGATCACTTATAGGATAAGCAATCTCATGGGTTCACTTGTTTCAACAATATTTAAATCTGTTCCTCAATATGCTCTCATTGTCTGCAGTGAAAAAAGCATACACATTTGTTTGCTGGTCTTTTTGCAAAAACAGGACCTTACACCTTGAATGGGAGTTTATTACTAAAACTTCTGCAAAGTGCTGGTCCAGATATCTTACTCAGATGTTAAAATACCATATGACAATCAGTGGTTTTGAAGGGTCATATTAAACACCTTATTTTAAAAAAGTGTTTCTTCTTGCCCCTAGACGCTGCACAGACATTATTTGCTGTGTGATCTTCATAGTTGTCATTCTGGGTTACATTGCATTAGGTGTTGTGGGTAAGTAAATAGAGGTATAGTAATGCCTTTTCATATAGAGGGGAGGCAGCTTTGTGAATGTTAGAATTTTTAATTGAAATGTCCCTTTTTGCTTATATTTATGAAAAGCTTTCCAGTCAATAAGTAATGCCTCTTGTAGCAGCAAATAATGAATTAACAGTAAGTATCTGTTGTAATTCACAGAATCACAAACTGGATAAGGCTGGAAGGGACCACAGTGGGTCATCTGGTCCAACATCCTTGTTCAGAAGGATCATCTCAGAGCATATGGCACAGGATTGCATCCAGATGGTTCTGGAATATCCCCTGTGAGGGAGACTCCACACCCTCTCTGGGCAATCTGTTCAAGTGCACAATCACTGCACTGGAAAGAAGTTCTTCCTCGTAATCAGGTGGAACTTCCTGGGCTCAGTCCCTGCCTGTTCCTCTGGTGCCATTGCTGGGCTCCCAAAGCAGATCTGGCTCATGCTCTGCCCCCCTCACTGCACCCAGGGACACACAGGGACACTCAGGGACAGCCAGTGATAGCCAGGGACAGACAGGGACACCCAGGGACGCCCAGGGCTCAGCCCCTCTCAGCTGGGGCTCCTCTCCAGGCTGAGCAGCACAAGCTCCCTCAGCCTTTCCTGGGCATAGAGATGCTCCAGGCCCTTGCTCAGCTCCAGGAGCTCCTGTCCCTGCTGTGCTGAGGATCCAGAGCTGGACACAGCACTCCAGAGGTGCTTCCAGTGCTGGGCACAGGGCAGGATCACTCCTGGACCTGCTGGGAATGCTCTGCCTGGAGCATCCCAGGATCCTACTGGCCTCTTGGTCTCCAGGACAAACTGCTGGCTCAGGGAAAGCTTGTTGTCCTTCAGGACCCCAAGGTCTTTCTCCGAAGACCTGCTTCCCTGAAGGTAATTCAGAAGTTTACAGCCATGTGTTTACTGATAAAAAAAAACCCTCAAAATTAAGTGTGTTCAAAAAAATTACATGGATTGATAAGTTTTGCTGTCATAAAGTAACTGTTGGAAAGTTTCAGGCAGCAGAAGCTAGAGAAAAACAATTTGGGTTGAGAGCAGCCCTGAGGAGGAGGAATTGGCAATGCTGATTGATGAGGTTCGGCCATGAGCCAGCCATGTACACTTGCAGCCCAGAATGCCAATTGTATCGTGGGGTTGTGTTGGAAGAAGTGTGGTCAGCAGGTCCATTCTACCCCTCTGCTCTGCTCTTGTCAGACCTTAGCTGTACTCCTCCTGCTCCCAGCTCTGGGGCCCCTGCACAGGAAGGACATTGACATTCTGGAGCAAGTCTAGAGGAGAAGTGCTCTTAGGACTGGGGCACCTCTGCTACAGAGGCAGGCTGACAAGTTGGGGTTGTTCATTGTAGAGAAGGGAAGGCTCTGGGAGACCTTAGAGCCCCTTCCAATGCCTAAATGGTCTCTAAGAGAGCTGAAGAGGGACTTTGCACAAGGACGTGGAGTGACAGGATAAGGGGAAATGGCTTCTAAACTGACAGAGGGCAGAGTTAGGTTGGAAATTAGGAAGAAATTCTTCCCTGTGAGGGTGATGAGGCCCTGGCACAAGTTGCCCAGAGAAGCTGTGGCTGCACCATACCTGGAAGTGTTCAAGGTCAGGCTCAAAGGGACTTGGAGCATTGGATTACTTTCTTACAGTTTAATCCATACCTTAGTACAGCTTACTGTGCTTTGCATGTTAGTTTTTCATTAGGAAATCTACTAATCAGAACTCTTCTGTGTTGATCAGTAAAGTATAAAATGGTACTTTAGAAGTGATGCATTTTCATGCTAGCTAGTTTTAATAACTAACTGTGAGCACTTGACTAAAATCTTAAGAAGTATTGTATATTTTACAGCTTGGGTGCACGGGGACCCCAGGAAAGTGATTTATCCAACTGACAGCTATGGGCAGTTCTGTGGTCAGAGAGATACCCTCAATGAGTGAGTATACTAAATCTGTTTGCATACTTTTATTACTCATGCACTGTGAATACAATGTGAGGTTTCAAATCTCTCTGTCAAAGAGACAGTAACACTCTTACTGTATTTATTCCAGATAAAGCTCTGAAATACGTTAGTTGCCCAGTGCAAATCCAGATCCAGATTATTACTGCAATGCAGTTGTTTATGTCATTTAGAGAATATTTTTTTGTAAGGTATCAGTATAACTTAAAGATTGCATCAGCAGTTGCATAGAAAGTGACTAGCTGGCACAGCTTCTAAATGCCAAAGTTTGGGTAATTCATAACCTATTGAGCAATTCTTCATACACTTTGGGATAAGAATAGTCTTAAGGCATTGTAGTACATGTAGCCTGATCTGTAGTTTTGTCAACATGCACCAGATAACAGAAAAGTCTGTAGTGAAAGGCTCTTGTTTTGTTTTTTTTCTGGTGCTTATCTGGTGCTGGTAGAGAGGAGACTGAGCAGTCTGGGAGATGGGCAACTGTAACCGTATCCTCCTTGGATAAACAGGAGGTAAATACAGCTAAATGGCTATATTAACTTATCTCTGGTTTTCAGTCATTTAAAATTTTGAATTGTAGGAGTTAAATTACTTAGTCGATACCAATAGAGTACTTACACATGAAGATAGCTTCTGCTCAGGGAAGAAAGGTGTTGCATCAATTTTTTCTCTGAAAATCTAAGTGGTTTAAGAAACAATTTTATAAAAAGGTTTGCTTTTTCACTCACTGTCTTCCTTTTTAAAGGTAAATTTTAGGCATGCTTTATGCCCTTGTCACTGTCAAGAAGCTGGATGCTATGCTAGTGTTTGATAACAACTCTTTTCTGCTTCTTTCTTTTCCCATTTAGCTTTTTGTGGAACAAAATGAGGAAGCCACTATCAAAAGGGCAGTTTAGACAGGGAGAGGCAGGAGATAGAGACTGGAACAAAAGTAGAGCTAGGGCTATATATACTCTCAAGTTTTTTTACAGGGGAAACAGGCTAGTGAAAGAAAACTTGTTCTCTGATTATTCTTCACAGCAACTGTTGGAGAGTCCTGAAGAGTAAAAAAAAAAAAAGTAGAAAAAGTTGTAGTGGTGTGTCTGTTCCCCGCACCGCACCCTTTCTCTCCTCCCCACCTTGTTGCCAATTGTCCATGTCCCCTCTGTTGCCAGTGGGAAGTAGTGGACAAATGGCTTTGGGAGTCTCAGACACACAGCTTCCGTATCCTGTGTGATGTGGAGCCAGGTGTTTCTCTCTGGTTCTTACCATTCACTCCCATTCTCTCTTTTGTTTTGTTATTTGAGTCTTCCCTTTAGTTATTTCTTACACTGTAGTTTTGGTTTCTTTTTTCAAATGACCCTCACTATATGGGATTGCTGGAGAATAATACAGCTACTGAGACTGCATTTTGGAATTTATTTGGTACATTGAGGAGATTGTTATAAAAATATAAATCAGAAGACACATAATACAACCTACCAGAAAAGCAAGAGTGTTTATGGTAGTAGGCCTGAACACCCATCTGAATGAATCCCTCTAGTCCCTGGAGTGGGGCTGTGGATATGCTTGTGAGCATGGTCAATACCATTGTTTTTCAGATTCCCTGAAAGTAAGCAGTGTGAAAGGCTTAGCCAGAGCTGTGTCTCTCCGAAGTCCCCAAGGGTTTAGTCTTCAGACATTTTTCTTGGGAAGTAAGCACAGTCTTCATGTTTTGAATCTTGTCCTTCTAACAAGTATTTTCAACAATCTCACTGAGGAGTAGAAAAGACAAGTTGGAAACAAAGCCGGCACTCACAACTTGTGCAAAAACCCATTTGAACTCCAGTGAATGCCATGCAGTCAAATAAATTGTTTGTATCATCATTAAAGTCTCTGTTAGACCTCCTCATGTCTCCTTGTAATCTATCTCCATTAGTTGCTGTGTAATCTCTGAACTTGTTTTGCATTCTACAGAG
This sequence comes from Cinclus cinclus, assembly GCF_963662255.1. NCBI lineage: Eukaryota > Metazoa > Chordata > Aves > Passeriformes > Cinclidae > Cinclus > Cinclus cinclus. The sequence continues at coordinate 30,886,078 of NC_085053.1, read as the reverse complement.
CATAATGTACTAATGGAATACAACACAGTGTCATTATACAGGATACAGACCTAATTCTCAGTGGGTGTTTTCACGTGTTATATATATGTTTAAACTTTCTTTTCTGCTGTCAATACCAGCAAGTGGGCTAAGAAAAAAAAAAAAAAAAGAAAAAAGAATTCATAAATGGTTTTGAGCAACTCACAGATCATAAATACCATCAAGAAACTATTGAAGAATGATGACATTTCAGTCCAAAATTGTATTCTACTAATTTAAAGAAATAGCAACTAATGGCAGTGAATTAGTTTTGCCAGGACATGTCTTTTCTTAAACAGTGCATAGCAGAATATACCTCAATGAAAACAAGTTAACTTTGTAAAATGTCAGGCAATTGAGTTAATCCCAGTCTTAAATGGAGCTTGAATGTGCAGTGGTGCTATATAATGGCTTTGAAGGCATAGCCCTATTCAGCAGTTGGTGGGATTCACATGCTGCTGGGAGAGCAGAGGATATGTCCTGGACTGGGGGATACAATGAGATGTAGAAGCAGGACTCGTGATGAAGCAGGACAGATAGAAGCGGGGCAGCTTTGTTAGCTCAAGCACCCTTCATTGTTAATACTGCCATCCTGCTCACAAGACAGAGCTCCCACTGTGCTGTATTGCCATGGTGAAGGTCAGTGAGGGCTCAAACACTGCTTTGTGGGGTCTGTTGTACATCACAGAAGCATGGAATAGCCTGAGTTGGAAGGGACCTTAAAGCTCATCTCATTCCAACCCTCATTCCGTGGCCAGTGGCACCCTCCACTAGATCAGGTTGCCCTGTTCAGCCTGGCCTCAAACACTTCCAGGCATGGGGCAGCCACAGGTGCTCTGGGCAACCTGTGCCAGGGCCTCACCACCCTCACAGCCAAGAATTTCTTCCCAATAGCCCATGTAAACCTGCTCTCTGTCAGTGGGAAGCTATTCCCTGTTGTCACTCCAGGCCCTTGTAAATAACCTTTCAATATTTTTGTAGGCTTCCTTCAGGTATTGGAAAGCCACAGTTAGGACATCCCTGAGGCCTTCTCTTCTCCAGGCTGAACAATCCCAATTCTGTCAGCTATTTCTCATGGGAGAGGTGCTCCATCTCTCTGATCAACTTGGTAGCCCTTCATAGTCCATAGGGGGGCATATCCACCATTTCTCTCAGGGACGCCGCATACCCCTGAGTAGAAGTCTTGTATAAAAAGGGCAGATCTACTGCCATATTATCTTCACTAGAGCTATCTAATAATTTCCTGACATAGCAAAGACTAACAGCACATTTTGCTGTCTTCAAAACCCAAGTCTTTAAATCAAGAGATTTTGAAGTCCTCAGTTTCCAACAAATCCAGACTTCAGTGACAGCTCCCACAAGACTTTTAAGTTCCAGTAGATGTGAAATAAGTGGGACTAACAGACTGACCCTTGCTTACATCAAGGGGCGTCTTGTCAGTGTTATTAGTAGATGCTATTGTATTCTGTTTTCTGGACAACTGCTTTTGGTTTCCAACCATAAAAAGCTTCTGATTGATTTTGGTGCCACCTTCTGATCAACAAGAATTAGGCAGCTTTTACAGTGAAGCAAGTGCTGATGGTGAGTTTGCATGCAGTGCATACACAGGGTGTTGGTGGGACAGAGACTATGATGTTTTTGCAGGGTTATTTTACAAACCTCACCCTCTCGAGGCAGGACTACAGAGACATGGATTGTTTCAGCTTAAAGTCTTGCTGTGGAGAAAAGCTTGTCAAAATTAGAATTTTTTAGAGCAAATACTTCTGGTTTCATAGATGTCCTGATGTGAAACATTCAAGGTCTGCTTGGGATTTTTTATTTGTCTTGTGTTTGAAAGGATTGTATGGGTATTCAGAATAATAGAATTTAAATATCAATATATGTTACAAATTTTTGAGTGGTAGGATGTATAAGCACCTATATTTATGATGATAATTATCTTATATCCATTTCCATAGGAACAAGACCATTTTGTTTTACTTCAACCTTCTGAAATGTGCCAGCCCCGTAGTGTTAATAAACCTACAGTGCCCTACAACACAGGTGAGTGAAAATATTTTCCCTGCATCTTAGTCATGGTGTTTATAAATGAGACATGTATTTGTTTAGATTTAAAAATTGTTGTTCATATACTTCAAAATATAACATGATTGTTTTATAAATTACTTGTAGCACATACTCTCTGTAGCGTGTGATGGTCAGAAAAATGAAATGGAAATGCACGAGGCTGTGTATTTTGGATAAGAATAGACAAAAAATCTGATGACTTGAATACAGCAATTTGCTACTTACGAATTCATCACTGGCAACTATCCAGTAGTATTCAGTGCGTGCAGAAAATATTTATACCTAAGGTTTTTAAAGCTAGACATGTTTAAGAAACTGTGCGTATTACCAGTGATAGGAGTATCTGGATGTGGCTGGAGCCTATGGTTCCTTCAAAAGCAAAGATTTTGAAAGCTTGTTCTTGCCTTATGCCACAATTTGTACTCTGTTGTGCTGTGACTCCTCATGAAGTTGTGAAATAAACCCACTGCATTTGTGTGGTTTAAGATTAACCTCCCAATCTTTCTTACAAGACCATTTTCCTGACCACAAAACATGGAAATCTGCAACAAGAAAGAGCAAAAACCCTCTTAACATTGCTGTCAGAATGAAAACTTGCTCCATCAGCTGCAGATCTTCAGCAATCCCCGTCTGTCCACATGCAGGCACTGACACTGTTACCCTGCAGTCTTTAGATTCCTTAACTAGAACAGTGGAGTCTGTTGAGAAATATGAGGTCATTGCGTGGGATTTCACTGGTGCTGAGGTCAAGTTGGCAATGGCCATAAATCAAATAGGGTGAAATACTTTTTGAAGAAGAGTTTTTGGGAACAGAGTTGTTACTGTGTTCATTTTCAGATATGCAACATCTCCAAAACTAAGAATGCTGTGTTTGAATGCTGTTTGTTACTGTGGATGGTTAGATTACTGGTCTTTTTGGAAAATGGAGAAGATTTTTTTGATCATTCTTCTTTTGAACTGCAAACAGAGTCCTTCATTCCTGACCTATACATATAAATTGCAGGAGTAAAAAAAACCCAAGAACTAACATGAGAAGACCTTCAGTTCATGAATAAGACTGGATTTGGGAACTGTTATTACAGTCCATTGGATCCATAGACAGCACATTTCACTGCCTGTTTAATAGATGGCAAACAGTTTACAGCAAAGTGTGTACTTGTTAGTACCTGTTGTCCCAGCAAGGACAAAACTCTTCTTTCTTTGTTCCTTGGCCTGTGGGTAGTCTGTAGGACTGAAATACTCATTTAGAAAGATCCTGCAGCATCTGCCTTGCTCTAAGGGTTAGTACAAGACCTTTTCCCAAAATTCTTTGAGTTGAATTACTTATGATGGAATGCCCTTGACATGAAAAACAGTTTTTGTGCATGATGTCTCTCTGGTACTTGGACAGCAGAGATTTGCAAAGGGTGTTTGGATAGCACAGCTTTGGAAACAAACTGCCTTCTAGAAAAGGCTGAAACTTGCTGTACAGATGGAATTCAAACCACCTCACGGTCTTAGCTCTGAGGAGTCAGAATGTCTGTCAACTTGTGTGATTCCAGGGACCAGCAGAACCTTCAGAGTCTGTTTGTCAGGGCAGCCACTTCTCCATATCTTAAATCTAAATCACTTCTCAGTAGATGCATTCAATAAACCCCAGTCCTCATCTGATTTCTCACATAAATCCAGCTTATAATGACTGTACCTTGATTCATGTGAAGTGAACTTGTGCATCCCCTGGCTTTGTAACTAGGGGAGATCCATTCTTAGTCTGCAGTTAAAATTCACTTTTGAGTGATTTACACATAACTTGACAGTATTTGTAGAGATGTAATTGACTGAAGAGATTTTGTAGAAGGTTGAAACAACAGTACCTGAGGCTTTTGATTTTAGTGAGACTTTCTTTAAATAAAGTTCTCCTTATACATGTAGTAGAAAGAAAGTGCATGTATCCTGTGAAAGTAGCTGTCACATCAACCTTGCTCATGTATACTGCTGCTGGTAGATGTAGAGGAGGACCTGACAGGTCTTTTCTTGCTGTCCAAAAAAATAAGTAATACTCTTCAACAGACTGAAAACTCTTCTTACCTATCAGAATGTGTAGAGCCTAAGAAGACAGAGAGAAGGGCTTGATATGCCAGATATGAGGAAAACACACTTTGAAAGTGTTTTCTATCAAAGAATTCTAGAAGTATTCATTTTGGGAATCAAAATGACAACACAGCCTTTCTAAATCCTGCAGTAAACATTACTGAAGGTAGTGGCATTTTTCTTGCTTTTTCATTGCACTGACTTTCCTTACCCTTCTCTACCCAGAGTGTATCTTTACTTACTTTTTTCTTTTCTTGCAGCTTTGTGTCTCAAAGTGCCCAGACAGGTTTGCAACCTACGCTGATGTTCAGGCTTCCTACAGATATAGACCAGATCAGTGGAATTACTTCAGGCAGTTCTGCAAACCTGGTTTTAACAATCCTCGCAAGGTGTGTATGTATCTCTAGCTGATAAAGTGCCTTTTTTTTCAAGCAGTATGTAATGTGCATGATTTTACTGAGCTGCATCAAAGATTTGAATTATTCTGATTTCAGCATAGAAGATGTCCCATTTGTGTGATTTGACAGTTGTTTAATCCAGGCCAAAAATCTTGAATGCACACCAAATCCCCCATTGTTCAAATGATTGCTGTTTGCTTAAAAGACTACCTGCAGCTACTCATGTAGTTGCAGTATTGTGGCAAGCAGTGTCCTTTAGTACTTAGGTACCCCACAGCAGTAGAGTGGAGTGTCTCAAACCAATTCTTAAGGCTCCTAAGTCACCTATAGCTACTTGGAAAGTTAGCTAAGAAAATCAGTCTATCCTTCATATAACTGATTTTGCACTCAGATGTACTGCATTACTTCTCCCATCTTTCAAACATCTTGCAATTCAGCTATATTAATTGGGTTAAATTCTAATTTTACTTTAAGATTAAAGGTGAGGGGTAGGCAAGGAACAATTGCCGAGTCAGTTCTGGCTTAGATGCTGATCCAAAGGTCTTTAATGTCGCTAGAAGAGAATAGTCTTTTTCCAAATCTCACTGACAGTTTGGATTCTCACTTAGATACAAATATATCTTGCAGCTCCACAGGGAAATCTGGGGAGGCGGCTACAAAGCCCATTTGGGGGCATTCTCTAGGACTGGGTGAGAAACTAACAACACTAGCTATACTGCTATGTATTCAGCGTTCCTATTTTTCCCCTTTATAGTCTGTTGCTCAAGTCCTACGTGATGAAGATTGTCCTTCGATGATTGTTCCAAGCAGGCCTTGTGAGTGGTTCTACTTCTTATACGCATCTTAGCAGATTGTGAGCATTCACATTAAAGCACAACTCCAGTCTGAAGTGTATTTTGTGGCAGCATCACTGTCTGTTATCTGACATTGACGTCCATTCAGTTTTAAAGTATAAGTCAATTCAATTTGAAAATACAAATGTTTATTAATATTTTTTATATCAGTCATCTGGGAACATTCAGCATGTGATCGGGTCAAGCTGAGCTCTTTTTTGCTCTTGAATCATCACTGATAGCAAAAGCTCTTCAACTCAAATTGTGCCTTCCAAAACAAGAGCAAGCAAAGCCACTGGTATAAAGAAAACGCTACAAATGTTGGAAGGATCATATCATAGTTGCTGAAGTTCAAATGATACTTCAGCCCAGTTACAATGGAGCTCTCTTTTCAGTGCACTGCTGGCTATATTGGGCATACAGAAGAATTCAGGGGCAAAAAATGTCACTATGGTCAGCAAGTGTTTCTGAGTAGATAGCCACTGATCTCAGAGCTCATCTCAGCTGCACAAGTGTAGTACTGACCCAGAGTCTTATGGAAATTAGAAATTTCTGTTTATTTTTGCCATACTTCTATAAACTAGGGATCATGTAAACCAGGAAGAGGTCATTAAAAGGAGAAAATGTGTACAAAATGTTTAAAACATAGTATGATTATGTATGAAAACTGAAGTACTGACCCAAAAGACCAAATAATTTACAAAGAAGTTTTTATATTCTTTTAGACTACATCAAGGGCAAAGATTATAGCGGGGGGGGGGGGGGGGGAAATATGTGCTAAGGTATGTTACTTAATCATTTAGTCAGAGTAATTGCTGGGGGAGATACACCAGGCTGAATATTGAGCCCTGGCATCGGTATTTGTTGGAATTTGGTAAGGAAAGCGCTGAACGATTATGTGAAGTACAGCTCTGAAGAAGGACTTACCTGCTCCTTTCTTTGGAATGAAACCAAGGACATTTTGCAGCAAAGAACAGGGCAGCATAAATGAGTATGCAAACATCTCTCCTTTTCTCACTTTTTTTATAATCTTCTCTTCTGTTTCTCTAACCAGTTATCTCTGTCTTTTTTCCATTGCTTCATCTCCAACAATATCTAGTGATAGTGGCTGGTACTGGAGCTTATCTGACATATAAGGAAGCTGACACTTGCTGTTATATATTGTTTTGGGGGCTAATATGATTAATGACCAGTCAAGTTGAATCTGTCCCTGGGGGGTGGTCTAATTATTACCATAAAATGGTGTATTTGAGAAGCTGCCAAGATACTGGCAGAAATTAAGTTCCACATTTATTACAAATCCTTAAATTCCTACATTCAGTGCTGTTGTTATTTGGTAGGACTTAGAATCTCCGGTTTAAATATATGATCCCACCCTGCCTGAGCTTAGGCAAAATGCCCCAGAGCATAAAATTCATAATCTTGAATGTAATGGCTCTTCCAAGATTTGACAAAGTCAACATATTGTTAGGTAATCAGTTGAAAAACAATTGACTGTGAATCTGAAATTATTTAAATATAAATATTTAAATAATACAAATACAAATACAATGTGTGTTACAAAACACACATTACAAAAGCAGAGCTTGACATGAAATGTAATATGCAGAGCTTGTTTTCATATTTTGAATAGTTCTGAAGAGATGCTTCCCAGACTTCTCCACGAAGAATGGTGTGTTGACCGTGGCAAATCAGACTACATTCAAAGATGGAAGAGGGAAAACAAGAAATGTAACTGATCTCAGGGAAGCTGCAAAGTAGGTTTTTACCCTTCTTCAGTTATTTTTGGATTCTAAGGTTGTGCAATAATTCAGTAATTGGAAAAAAAATCAGAATCTGTTGTAGCAAATGACTGAGGATACCCAAGCAAGTCTTGGTAGTAAATGATCTCTCTATGCCTGAATACTTCCAAAGTTCCATTAAGGAAATCCAGCACTGTGGTGTGCAGAAGGGAGCAAAAAGAGCAAAATAGTTTTAGTCTGATGGTCTCAGCTGTTTGTTGAAATCATTCGTGTTTTTCCTAGCAAAAATAAGTTTTGTGAAGAAAGTTAAATGAGGTTCAAAATGCAATCCTCACACTGCAGGACTCAGGCCAGTCAGAAATGACCTTGGCTATCCTGTTCTGTGGTGAATTTTCCACTACTGTGGTGGAAGGTGCTTCAGGCATCTCACCTCTTCAGAGTGCTCCTGCTTCTGGTAAAAAGTCAGAAAACTTAGTCAAAAATCTATTGGGATATTCTTCAGAAAACAATTATATGGGCAAGCATTCTGCAGGATAGTAAAACAGTTCCATTAAGTTGCTTCACTGACCTGTTTTCTGGTTCTGTGCTATTAGAAGTTCTAGAGTCACAACTGTCTGTTCCTTGGTACATTGCAGATATTGATAGTATAGACTTGTCTTGTGACTTAATAAGCAATTCTGACAATAAAGCCTTTTTAATGAATTTTTTTCAGGACTTGTAGAGACATTCTTACACAGTTTGTTTCTTTCCTGTAACTGATTGATGTGGCTTGGTGACAGAACTGGAGGTGAAAAATTTTAATATACCACTGCCAAAGATATCTCAAATTCTTTCACTGATTCTATTAATTGTTTAAATATATTCTCATTTTCTACCTGAAGTAACCTTTTCTTTGTTTTTTCTTTTCTCAGTGGCATCAATATTGTCCTGGATGCAAGATCAGTTGGAATGAAAATTTTTGAAGACTACGCCATTTCTTGGTATTGGATTCTAATGTAAGGGTTTGGTTTTTTTTATTTTTAGTGTTTCAAAACTCATTTTGGAGTGTTCAGGGAATAAAAAAAAAAATAGGTCATGTATGTATTTGATACAAATCCTACTTTAAAACTCAAGGAGCAATTGCAATTTCCTTTCATCACACATGATAAAAAGGTTGTTATGGTTCTGTGGGTGAGGTAAGGATAGTACAGCATACATACATAGACTGTCAGTTGGTCTGGAATAGCTTTTTAATGTCCTGCCAGAGAGAAAATCAGGAGGAGCAGTGTTCTGTTGCTGCACCCATGTGTGTGGCAATTCCAAAACTGAAAAATCTTAATTGACTTTCAATCCAGTTGCAGTTGCCAGGTGTCACGAGTACATATATAAAATAGAGAGTTTCTGAATTCATGTAAGCAATATACAGTTAATTCCATTATAATACCTAAGTTCAATATAAGCCCATAAATCCAATGGAGCAGACAAAGCAATATCAAGAACAAAATTTATTGACCAGTATTAACTTTTTCTTATTAACTTTTTCATTAGTCACCAATTAATTAAAATGCAGCACTGAAACAAGAGAAGTAGCTACTTTGCTGAAGCAAATATGTAAGTATTTGTGGTTTCCTAGCCCATTAATATTGGTTTTGATGATCAACACAACCATTGTGTTGATCTATTTGAACAGGAACAGAAGTTGTCACCAGGTGAGAACCTATAATGTGCACGTGTTAAGCATTCATTAGTCAATCCTGAATGCAAATCCACGGCAATGAATACATGCTTTAGAAGATAATGTGGAGATTTAATCAGTTCAGAAGCACGAGTTGTCAGCTTTTAAAGGTGTTCAGTCACTGCTTTCTCATAGTCTGATACTCTGCTCACAATATTTAGCAGCAGGAAACTCACAGATATTCAGCAAGCTTGGGTCTCTCTATCTATCAGGCTTACGGTACAGATTCTTTCAAAGGAGATACCACTGAACACACTGGACAGAGAACTGGCCATATTTTAAAACAGAAGTTCTAAATATTGAAGTAAATTTCCACATTTCAAATATGGTAATTTATTTTTTTGTAAGGAAGTATTGCCACTTTAAAGTAGTTGGATAGAATTTTCTTCACACTTCTCACCAAATGATAGCAGAGATCAAACGATTTCTGGACAAATATATTTAAGTGTCAGAGTTTGGGTGATGACAATGAAGGCTTGACAGTGAAGGGAGGCTGGATTAAAATTTAAATATGGAATTGCTTTAGTCATTTTAACATACCCCAAAAGAACTACTGCTTCAAGCCTCAGTTTAAGGGAACTAGTGTGTTGAAGACAGTTGCTATTGTGTACTTAGTTTTGGTGTTACGAGGACTTATATATAGCTAAATATAGCATATATATACCTAAAGATAACTTTAGATAAAGGTAGTTTACTACTTTCAAGATGGAGCTCCAAAACTACAATTTTTCTTGAAGAATACATTCTGAATGTCAATTAATCATTCAGAAAGAGAAAGTACATCAGGCTAGGAAGCCTTTAAAGGGGTAGGAACAATGGCAAGCTTACAAAGGTTTAACTGAATAAGCTGATGTGATTTTTTTATTATCAGGCTGCCCCATTTTCTAGCTTTGACTATTAGCTAAATGAGCTGGGAACATTCAGATGAAAAGTTACTGAACACAGGCAGAAAGGGGGTTTAAAGTTTTTTGAGTCTGTACAAATAAAAAATTCTGATGTAACACCTACTAAAAATAATGAGTCATGAAATGTTCTCTGAAGCACCCGCGCTGGATATTTGTTTGATGGGATTAATATTCATATTGTTTTCTTCAGAAATTTTTAGAAAATCTGATGGAGTAAAAAAGTCTTTTGCAATAAATTTTTCCTTTCTGACTTACTTTCTAGGAGTGAAATGAAAACATACGTTACGTTACGTTACGTTACGTTACGTTACGTTACGTTACGTTACGTTACGTTACGTTATATTAATTATCCTATATTATGTTAATTGCCTTGATGAAGAGAAGGCACTGTAGATGTCTCTCCTAGGGCCTCCACAGAAATGTGCTTTAACAATTTCTTTCTATGCATCATAGTGCCCTGATCATTTCCTCTTCTGATTAACAGAGGCTGTGATGAGTAGAAATTATGTCCTCCTATCTTCCTGATGGTTTTCCTCCTAAATTTAATTATTTTTTTCTCCTAAGAAGCTCTTAGAATGTTGTTTACTAACATTGTTTCTTTGCAATCAGGGATTTTCTGTGGAGGACATAAATCAGCAACTTCCCCACACATAGGTATTCCTCCGGTTTAACTTTCTGCACTGTAGATTAGACAGTAGCCTGAAAAGGGCAGTGAGTTTTTCAGCTGGTGTAAGTGACAAAAAAGTCATTATATTAATCCCATTCAACCAGCCTGAGAACCTAGTGCACATAAACATTTCAGGCCCTGTGAGATCATCATATATAAGCCATTTATTTGTAATGGTAGCTAATAGCCATAACAATGTATTTCATAACAAAGATTTTGAAATACATTTTTTACAAACCATGCTATTATGTGAGATGAAGTGACCCTCAGAGTCACTGGAGTAACTTGTGTAACAGGAAGTTACAGGAGTAACTTGGAAGTAACAGGAAGGCAAGAAAGTGAGTAGATTCTCATACTCATTTTCCCTCTGTTTCTATTTCTTCACTTTCTAGTGGACTGTTCATTGCAATGATGCTGAGTCTGCTGTTCCTTGTGTTATTGAGGTTCACAGCTGGGGTTCTCTTCTGGATTTTCATCTTTGGTGTGATTGGAATTATAGGATATGGTAGGTTTAATTTTCTAGCCTCTGAGACTATTTTTTCTTACTGCTTAAGTCTGGGCATGGAAAATCAGTAGTTAGTTTAATTAAATGGTACAGTTGGGTGAATTAATGCCTAATTTTAGACACAATTAAGTGAGAAGGACATAAATGGCAGCAAAATGTAGCAAGAATCCAGCTGTGCTTATACTTAGCAGCAGATGTAGTAACTTGCATTACCCATGCACAATATTGTTACAGCTTATTGTAATCACTTGTACTGATATTTCTTTCCTATATATGTGTTACCATAATTGGCTAGTCTCATAGTGATGCATTTTTGGGTTTTGCTTACCTGACAGGCTTATACAAAAGCAAAACATTTGGCTTGTAAGATTTTTTTAAAATTTGTCTTTGCACTCTTCAGACACAGTCCTATTATATTGATTGTTTTTTAAAAGGCATCTGGCATTGTTACTGGGAGTACGATCATCTTAAAGGAATACCTGGATCTGACCTCACTGTTTATGACATTGGATTCCAGACAGACTTCAAAGTGTACCTGCAACTGAGGCAAACATGGTTAGCATTTAGTAAGTGCCCTTTAAATTTGGTGTCTGTTAATGGATATTCGGGAAAATCAATCAGTGTCTTGATACACTTTCTGGCTTGTTAAATGTCCTCCTTTACACATGATACTCAGAAAAGAAAGCAGAATTCCCTTTCTCTCTACTTTGTAAAAATGTGGTTTTTTTCAAGGAGACTAGTATATCTGTAAGAGGAGATAATGCAATCACACTAGTGATAAGAGTGAAAAAATCTAGTGTTATTAGCATTCTACTTCCTGTGTGTTCAGTCTTCATCATGGGGAAAGCGGAAGGCAATAATTAAGTTCATCATGACGAAGTTGCATGAGGAGGGGTACCTTTCTCATATTATTTTTTCTCACTCTTTGAGAGCCCGAGAAATGAGATTAATAAGTCACATTAATAACTACGCTTCTTTGTGTCTTAGAATCATAAAATATGCTGAGTTGGACGGGGCCTGTCAAGATCAAGTCCAGCTCCCGGCTCTGCACAGGACACTACAGCAGTCCCACCCTGTGCCTGAGAGTATTGTCCAAATATTTCTTGAGCTCTGGCAGCCTTGGGGCCATGACAATTCTTTGGGGAGCCTGTTCAGTGCCCAACTCTGGGGAAAAGAGCCTTTTCCTGATCTCTCACCTAAATCCCCCTGACCCAGCTCCAGCTGTTCCCTCGAGTCCTGTCACTGGTCATGAGAATGAAGAGATCAGTACCTGCCCTTCTACTTGCCCTTGTGAGGATGTTGAAGACCACAGTGAGGTCTCCTGTCAGTTTACACTTACAATACTGAATCTTCTTGGAGTCTGATCTAAGACTGTGGAATGAACTATTTTAAACAAAGTCTTCTTGAATAAGAAAACCTGCAGCATACACATTCCTCTCTAAGAAAGGAGGGGCAGAAGAGAGAAGAAATAACTGTTGAATATTACTTGCAGTCCTGTAGAAGACACACAGACTTTTTACTGATGATGAATGCGTCATAGCCAAAAATACTGCCTCTCCCTATTAGTAGCTAAGTTAATAGAAAAGTAGTTTAGTGCTTGAATCTCCTTTATCTTCTTTATGTCTTTATTTACTTCTGTATTGGATCTTTGCACTTATGAGGCATCTTGTGTATATGTTGTTGAGGCAGAGCTTTTTAGTGTGCTCTCCCTAGGGAATATTAGGACTTTATTATGTGTTTTTTTTCTTGTAATTCTTCAAGCTCTTCCCCTGCCTGATTCTTAGCAGCCAGTGTATAGTTTATCACTTTCACAAGAGTGAATTGAGGTACTCAGGAATTAAATTGTTTTTCCAAAATCACCCAGCAAAGTAAAAAGTTACATATCTTTGAAGAAAATATAGTCAGAGTACTAGTCTAGAACTCATAATGTACTAACATTGCTGGCCTTTTTTACAATGTTTCAGACAAATACTTTAATCTGACAGATCCAAACTGGAATGTGACTGACTTTAAATAAACCTGTTTATATATTCCTTCTTGGGAAAGTGGCGTTGGAATGTATTTAACAAGAACTTTGTTCTGAACAAGGCCTGTGGCTCTGAGAACCACAGCAGTCACTTTGCCACCTGCAGTTCTGTTGCTGGGGTAATACTTGGGATTGCAATTCAACATCATCTGTGACTATTAGGCCTGATATTCTGAGACTATGTCTAAGCTGTGGGACCTGAAGCCAAATCTTGTCTTCCTTTTCAAACCTTCATATAAGTTTTGGGATACTTAAGGGTACTTTCCCTTCTGTCTTCCTCTCCCTCCATTGGACTTCTTGATTTCAGCTGGAGGACACAGGTCCTGCTGCATACAACAACCTGCCCCCACTAGGCTGGTGTAAGTGTTTAACCATCTGAAACACCAAAGATAAATGGATATATCTCAGAGTCAGAGGATGTGTGTTTCAGGTGAAGCAGAGACAATATACAGACACATCCACCAGTCTTCTCTAGGTGAAGTTCACAGAGTTTTCTTACTTTCTGTTGCAGAAGTAGGTTTTGAACCAACACGAATAGAAGTCAGAAAGAAGCAGACTACTGAAATCAGAGTTATGATTCAAATACTGTTTATATCTAAGAGCTCTCAGCTCTCTAATATCAGAGCATGATTCCAGCAACACAACTGGAAGGCGAAAGTAATTTGTCCAGAATGGTCCTATCTTAGTCTCTTCTTCCTTTTTTTTTTGTTTTTAAACTCAAGTGAGGTAAAAGGAGCTCATGCCAGGTTAATGCTCAAATAAACCTAGTGATTTTAGTACATCTACATTTTAGAACAATGTAGATCAGAAAAATGCTCTCTCTATTAAAAACTTGACTCTTCATCTCCTGTTCTTTATTGTCTAAATACTACAAATGAGCAACAGTACAGTACGAACAAATGCTTTTATTATGAGCAAAATTCCTGTTTATGGAAAGGAGAATTTGTAAAGGATAAACTCTATCTGAGGCTAGATACTGTAGTCACACTGAAGTAAATTTTTACCTTTTTCTGAGTATTACATGTGTTTTCTGAGAATTATATATGTTCAGTTTTTCTGTTAAAAAATATCAGGGTCATATACATTCTAGCTCTCTGCATATACAATTTTTTTACAATGGGACTTAGAAACCTATGAAATGGGATTGAAGTTTGGCAGATGCAGTTAGAGAAAGAACTGCTCAAGCAGAGAATTTTGCACAATTCATGAATAATAGTTAAAATTATGAGAAAAAAATTACAGAGGCAACATACTGGTTTGGTTCCTGATAAACCTAACTTCTTTATTTGCTTGTTTACAGTGATAATACTTTGTGGTGTTGAGGTCATAATCATACTGATGCTGATCTTCCTAAGAAATCGGATCCGAATTGCTATTGCACTGTTGGAGGAAGGTAGTAGGTATGTTAGTGTGATTTTAATATAAGTTGAATTTTATTAAATGATCTCTAGAGTACACTCTTCTTTAACTCCATTTTGCATTACCAAGGGCAGAAAATTGGGCTTTAAAATACAACACTGCATTTGTTGAACCAAAAAGATTCAACAAGGAATTCAAGAGAGGCATTCAAGGGATGCCAGTTATCTTTTAATGAGGTTGTGCTTAATAGAGCTTTCTCTTTTAAAGTAAGGTATTTCTTATCTTTCTGCTTCTTGCCTTAAGAATACATATACTATGTTACCACATATCCTTAGTGCAAAGAAGCTGTCTCAGCAGAAAAGCTAGGGGTGGCATACTGTTCATAGGAGCCTGGAACCTATAAAGGCCTAGTTAGCTCTGTCATTGGTTTGTCTCTGGAATCATAAACTAGTGGTTGAGGATTGGTGGTGTTTTGGCTGCAGCTTCTGTTTAGGAAAGACTAGGAGATTTTACTGGCTCCAGTCAAATTTCTGTGTGGACAGGCATAAATCTGCAGAGAGAAAAGGAGACTTCTGTGACGAGACATTGTAAGAGGGTGCAGTCTAAGATATTTATTTTTAGCTCTGAGTAAAGAAGAAGACAGAGCAGCATATGAGAGTTTAGGGACTAAGGGTCGTCTTCATTGTGTGTCGTGAAATCTGCACAGGCTTTGTTCACAGTGCTTCCTGTTTTACACAGTGTGAGCACTTAGTGTTTGTTTTTTTTGTTTTTTTTGTTTTTTGTTTTTTTTTTTTTTTAATGGGAATATTACTAAGTATAAATGGACTTAAAACTGACTGACTTAAAACATCAGGCCCTTGGGTTTCATTGCAAATAGACTATGGTGTCATAGGCCCTGAAAGCAAGGCTGTGTTCTCAGAGCACATAGAATTAGCTCTCAGTTCTATGTGCACTGGCTTGTGTTTTTCTGCCATCTCTATTACCACTGTGGTTCCCAGGAATCAGGATTTCAGATTTATGTAATGGGATTAAGAAATACTAAAGTTCTGCATTTAGTCAGGTATCTGTTTCTTATCTTACGCTGCTGTGCAATTAGAGCATAGCAATTAATTTAGGCAGCACTAATTAAATTATACTTTAATTCCTGTTCATTAAAATCCAGGAACACTTTTAACATTCTTCAAAACCTTTGTTCACAACCTTGACAGGTGGAGGGATTTTAGAAAGTTCATAAACTTCTTGCTGACTAGTAATAACATTCTGCAGTTTTCCAGCAGCATGGAAAGGTCATTTGAAGGTGAACTTTTTTCTCTTGTACATAATGGATGAGATGAAACACTGTATTTAATTACTGTAAACCTAACAGACCATGTCCTGTATTTAGGAAGATAAAAAGTAAGGTGCTAATGACTGGAAATCAAATTATGTTTTTCAATACCTTTTAGCTACATTTTCAAAAATGTTACAGTTAAAATGCCAACAATTGACTTGAAATCCATAGTTGGAAACAACAGTTGTTAATCGGTGTTTTGGAGTAATAGGCCATGGTCCTAATGGCAACTAAGAGGCCTACCAATAACTGCTGAATACAGCTAATTTGTTGTGATTATTTCTCAGACAGCATGAGGCTGTGTTCTCCTGTGTGACTCATAATGGACTTTTTTGTCTCTGGACTCAGACAACAATTGATATTTTGCTCATTACCTCTGGATTGCACATGACAGTTTCCTTGCATTCCTGATAAAAAGCTTGTTTCTGGAATTGTTACAGCTTACTGATGTATTTTGTTTCTTTTATAGGGCAATTGGCTATATAATGTCTACACTATTCTACCCAGTTGTCACGTTCTTACTCATTGCAATTTGTATTTCCTACTGGGCTGTGACAGCTGTGTATCCTTCTGTCTGTGTACCTATCTGGAGCAAGTCTTCTGGTCTGCAAGACTAGATAATTTTCTGCTATTTCACATTAATTAAACCAGTATTAAGAGGGCTATTTGGTTACTTAGCACTTACTCTTCTGAGGCAGTCTTCCACACTGCCCATCTGCATGTGATGTACAAGCCAGACAGTGATTTTATTTGAATTTTAAAAAACTGGACTAAAATTCAGGCTGAGGCAGAGGGATCATACAAAGCCCTGTGTACTGCATAAGGTTGACTCCAGGGGTTGAAAAGGGCCCTCAGCAAAGAGTGAGTATTATCCTTAATGAGCTGTGTGCTCCACGTTAATGGTTTCTTAGTTAACTGTAGGTGGAGTGGGTTTTCTGTGTGTTTTCTTCAGAAAAATATGAGAAAGGAGTGAGAGAATATACAGTGCACTGTCTTCTCTGAATAGCCTAACAGCAACCACTGTTTGTTCCTGAACAGCAAGGGTTTGGTAAGGATTAAAAAAGGGGAAAACTGCAATTTTAAAACCAGCTGTTATTTTATATGCAAAAGGGTCAGTTGTTGCTGTTCAGGGCAGTGTTAATTCATCCTTATGTTCTGTATCTACTTCTGCCAAAATATAAGAACTACTGCATAGCCTTCCTTGTCAAAGATGTGGAGGAGAGATGGGGACAATTTTCAAGGTTATGCCCCCTGCCCATTCTGGTCAGGGGTTATTACAGCTCCAGTTATGAGTTTGCCTTAGGTCTCTAAGTAATGAGACTACTTGGTCTTTTCTGTCAACCCTTCAGATACATCTCTGCAGAGCAAGAGAAGTTTTTCTGTTATCTACACAACTTCTTTAGAGCTAGTGGTTACCCAGTGCAGAATCCTAAGTTGCTTAAAAACCACAGTTCTGTGATTTCTCCTTAAAATGTTTCCTTCAGTTTTCTGGCCACATCAGGAGAACCTGTGTATAAAGTAATGGCTAATCAAACACTGTGCAAGTATGCAAACCTGACTTGTGACCCAGAGGTAAGTGTAATAAATATTAACCTATAGTGAGAGCTATACTAATTGCATTTCTTAATCACTATTAAATGCACTGCTGGTAAAAAATGTGCATATTTTAAGTAACGAGTCCCCATGTTAAATCTGAAAATATTACCTAATATTCAGGTAACACTTTTTTATTTTACAGACATAAACTAGGTTTTCTGCTAAACTGTCCTGTAAATGTTAACATTCTAATTTGCAGGGTGAGAAAGGAAGAAACTAAAAAAAAATTTTTTTGAAAGATCTTATTGAATTTATGAGGAGTCTGGTTTTTTTTTGTTTTCCAAAGGCAGTGGCAAACTTTAAACAAGTTTGCACCTCAAACTTGCTCAGGGAGTAGCCATGATTTAAAACAGAAGCCTAGATTCTTCTGGCACAGTAATTACCTTTATGAAGCTCCAAAAATGTTGGTCTTGATTTTTTTTTTTATTTAGCCTTCAGTCAATTTTTTTTTACTTTTGGGTTTGAATTCAAGGATTCTTTAAAAACTAGAAATATATATCAAATGTTATGCACCAGGGGAAAAATAACCCTATGAACCGGCACAGGCTGCAGGTGTCCTGCTTGGAGGCAGCTCTGTGGAGAAGGACCTGGGGATCCTGGTGGACAGCAGGCTGTCCCTTAGCCAGCAGTTTGCTCCAGGGGCCAAGAGGTGCTCCAGGCAGAGCATTCCTAGCAGGTCAGGGATCCTGCCCTGTGCCCAGCCCTGGAGGCGCCTCTGGAGTGCTGTGTCCAGCTCTGGATCCTCAGCACAGCAGGGACAGGAGCTCCTGGAGCTGAGCAAGGGCTGGAGCATCTCCATGCGCAGGAATGGCTGAGGGAGCTGGGGCTGCTCAGCCTGGAGAGGAGCCCCAGCTGAGAGGGGCTGAGCCCTGGGCGTCCCTGGGTGTCCCTGGGTGTCCCTGGGTGCAGGGAAGGACAGAGCAGGGTCCAGGCTCTGTTCTGGGGGTCCAGCAGTGGCATCAGAGACAATGAGCAGAAATTGATGCATTAAATTTCATTGTATTGCAGAGGTGATGCACACCCTGCTGATGTCTAAACACTACAAAAGAAAGGAATTAGAATTGATCTGGTTTCGTTTCATGTCCAAACCAGGAAAATACTTGAAATGAACACTAGAAATAGGGAAAATTGTTCAATGTAAAGATTACTCCTTTTTTTTAATAGTCTTATAATAGTGTTGTTTATTTTTCTTTCTATTTAGACGTTTAACACAACCAATGTGACTAAACTGTGCCCAGGTGCTCAGTGTACTTTTGCTTTTTATGGAGGGGAAAGCCTGTACCATAAGTACATCTTCATCTTCCAGTTAGCCAATGCCTTTGTCTTTCTCTGGCTGGTGAACTTTGCAATTGCACTGGGTCAGTGTACCCTTGCTGGTGCCTTTGCCTCTTATTACTGGGCCTATCGAAAACCAGCTGATATTCCACTGTGGCCACTCTTCTCTTCATTTGGACGAGCAATACGGTAAGACTGTGGAGCTCTAAGTGAGCCTTGTCATGGGTCTGACAAGTGCCCTTTCTACATCTAGGGAAGCCAGTCTTAGAATATCATACGAAAATGATCAGTCAGCATTATGTTTTAATCTCAGTGGCAGTCAAGCCCCCCACAGCTGCCTGCTTGTTTACCCACAGTGGGATGGAGGAGACAATCTGAAAATGCAAAAAACACATGGGCTGAGATGAAGACAGTTTAATAGATAAAAGAAAACTGTATGCACAAGCAAGTAAAGCAAGGAATTAATTCCCCACTTCCCAGAGGCACGCATGTGTTCAGCCATCCCCAGTACAGCAGGGCTTCTTCATGTATAGCAGTGTCTTGGAAAGACAAACTTTGTAACTCCAAATGCTCCCCTCCTACCCCTCCTTCCATCAACTCTTACTGCTGAACACAACACAGTATGGTGGGAGGTATCCCTGGGGTTATTTGGCATCAGCTATACTGGCCATGCACCCTCAACCTGCTTACCAGTGGGGCAGGGTGAGAAGCAGAACAGTCCTTGGTGCTGTGCAAGTGCTGCTCAACAGTGGATGTGTTATCATAACATGGATGTGTTATCATAACTGTCCTGGTCAAAAATCCAAAACATAGCATAGCACAAGCTACTATGAAAAGAACTAACTAGTCCATCCAACCAGCACAACTGGGAGGATGTGGTTATTCAGGGAAGGCTGAATCTTGTCGTCCTCCCTGCAGCTCCCTGCCCCTAGGTCCAACCAATTGTAATGCTGAGCAGGTGCTCCCAGTAGACAGACACACAAAATACATGTATACAACACATGTGTACACAGATTGAGAGACAGACACAGCACTCACAAACACCAACAGCACCAATGGCTTCATCCTGTTCCTCTGTGGTGGATTGGGATGAAGGTCCATTAATTTTATATAATTCCCACTAATGGACCTTCCTTCACTTCTGATTTTATTTGTATATACATAACATATGCATACATATATCCATGTACATAGGCACACGTGTGATATAACAGTCAAATATTTTTTTTTTAGATACCATACAGGTTCACTGGCATTTGGAGCCTTAATTATTGCAATTGTCCAGCTTATTAGAGTAATACTGGAGTACCTGGATCACAAACTGAAAGGTGAGATTTATGAATCTGCCCCAAGTTGTTAGGACCTTCTTTGCTAAATTACTTCCTTAGTTTCCTAAGACGTTCTTTAGCAAGGAGAAGAGACTTAATTCCATGTTATCCATTGTAGTTTCTTCTGAAGCCAGAAAATTTGCATTCATTTACTCAAATTGAGTCTGTGTTCTTGGGAACCTAATGCAAAGTTCAGATGGGATATGAGTCTGATCTAATTGAAAGCTAGTGAGTTAAATTTGGTTGAGAGAGAGAGTCCATACCTAGAAATAAAGAAATAATATCACCATTTATGATCTTCTTCTGAATAGCTTTCTATATACTGAAGACTGTTCATGAGCTCTATGTATGATGTACTCTCTCCTGCTCTTTTCAGGTACTCAGAACTCCTTCACTAGATTCCTACTTGGCTGCCTCAAGTGCTGTTTCTGGTTACTGGAAAAAGTCTTAAAATTTGTAAACAGAAATGCCTACATCATGGTATGTGCCGTGTCTGCATGTTGCCTCCCCTATCTAGGACACTAAAATACCCTAGACACTACTAGTTGATCAGAAGCCAGCAGTACTTGAATCTGCTGAATAAATAGGATTTATGGGAGTTTTCTGTACATGCATGTGGTTCTACCATGAAAAAGTAAGATGATATTTTTCCTTATAATTCCAACCTCTTTTTTCCCTGTCTTTGTCCATTACCCTCACTCCCAAAATAAGTGGAAAGGGATGGAATAACTGGTTAGCTCCCCTTGTAATTCAATAATTGATATTCTGATTTCAACAGGAATATTAGCTTATTTCATATTGCATATTGATGATATTTCTGGTTGGAGGCGATATTTGAATAAGGAGATCAGAAGGCATGTGATAATTGTATTTCCACCTGGAAGTTAAAAGCACAAATTCTACTAGCAGCATCAGTGATCTTTCTCTCAAATAAGCCTTCTTAGCTTCCAGATAAGAGAAGTTTGAAGTCTTCACATAAATTAACATATACAGATTTCAGCCTAGGATGTTCTGGCTTGAAGCAATTTCAATGATTGCATGGTACAGTCATAGACTTCTTGTCTCAAAGGAGGTGGCTGTAGTGGGTCTTTCATTACAACCGGTGTTGATGCAATTGATGTTTCAAATTTTTGCCATCTTGAGGAGGAAGTGTTGTTTTTTACAATCTTTCTTTTCTTCTTTCAGTTCATAAACTGTCTGAGCTGGGAGTTGTTCTAATATATTTTACCATGGTGGGCAGTATTCCAAGAAGAAGTGGTTTTGTTCCTGAATAACTTTAGTTGCTTTACTTTGTGCTGATTTCTTCTTCAGGGAAAGCAGCATCAGATCCAAGGAGATAACTAGAGGGGTCAGCTCACCTCAGCTCTACGAGTGCCTATTCTTTTCCACTGACTATAAATATAGTGTAGGTAATTAGCAAAGGGAGAAGAATCCCTCAACAATACCTTTTTTTGCTCTGCTTGGCAAACTCAACACTGAGTCTACTACCTGTGAGATCACTAGGGGTGGCATGCTTATCACCAGGCGATTTGAAGGGGAAGGATGGATAATATTCTGTCCCAGCCTGATGGGAATCATTGAGAAGTAGCAGGTGACTGAGGAAAGTGTTTTATGTCCATCTGAGTTTCAAGGCCACGTATTAGGGAGAACTGTGCATTACATGCAGATAGATCCTGGCATACAAGAAGCTACCCTAATTATTGAAAATACTTAACAGCTCCTATTATTTTGCAGATTGCCATATATGGTAAAAACTTCTGCACCTCGGCAAAGGAAGCATTCTATTTGCTCATGCGGAATGTGGTGAGGTAAGGGCCCATCTCCCAGTCCTTGGAAATGTCAGGAGTTCCTGCTGTTGCACTCTGTGAGAACACTTCTTTCCCCTGTCCTCCAAGCAGAGTGCTGCTTCTGTCCTCAGACATGGCCCTACTTCTTACACTCAGTGTGTAACAACAAGCTGTCCAATGCAGTAATCTATGCCGAGTTGATGTAATCACAAGGTTTTCTTGTGATTGGTCCTTTAAATTCCTCAGTACCCAGTACATTGTAAGAATGCCTCCAAGAAACAAGTGGAGCCCCTGAGAGCAGATCTGCAGATACATGGGAGTGGGTTGCTCATCATCTGCCATGTGTTTGGTTTTTGAGCTTTGGTCCACTTGGTCTGAGAAAGGGAAAGCAGAAGAATCTAAGTCTTGAGATTCATTCAGAAATCTTATGAGGTGTCAGAGAGTGGAAGTGAAGAAGACCAAATACTTTCCTTTCAAAAAGATTGTCTTTAACATAACGAGATCTCCTCTGATGCTTGGAAATTTCCTGTCCCTTTTCTCCACTACCAAGCGTGTTGCCAAACTCCCTGTTCTCATCAGTACTTTCCTTCATTGCTTCTGGCTCCTCCTTTGCTACTGTAAGATCAAAAATTAATGGGAGAATAACTTAGGAGCAGGCCATATTGATTCAGTAGCTCACAATCTAGTTACCAAGCAAGAGACTCAGTAAAATTGGTTAGGTGATAAAGCATTAAGTGAAGGACTGGGAGGAGGAGAGAAATGGAGGGGAAGGCTGAAAGAGGAAAATGGAAATGACGCTTAAGAAAGAAGAGGAAAGGACTGGAGTTGGAAGATGGAATACATTCACTGTGTTACCCTGCACTAGTGTCAGGACAGTGATGTCCATACTGAGTAATGCCTGTGCAATAGAAAAGAGAAGCTACCTTTATTTCCTTACAGAATATCACCTCTCTGCCCTTTATGATTTTCCTCCTAATCAGGAAGAACAATAGTTAAAAGCTAGACATATAATTCTGTTGTTTCAAAAAAAGGTGTTTTTATCTTGTGTATTTTGCTAAATCCGAATTCTGACAGGTTAATGATGATTTGTCTCTTTAGTAGTTCTTGATGTTTATTTTTCGCAGTAGTCAGTACTGTGTGTTATCATATCCATAATGGTGATATGGCCCTCAGTGCTGTCAAGAGGTTCATGATACAGAGTTCATCTTTCATCCCATTATTTATCTGCAGTTTCTGATTAGACAGGCTGGACATTGAGCAGAAATTCCCTGCTGTGCTTCAATGAGAGCTGCAGATTTATTGTCAGCTTTATTGTGTACCTTCTTTCATCTGTGATTATCTTCCTGCTTTGAGGTCTCCTGCCTTCTGTGTTGTACCATGATAACTTAAAATAGTAGATGTGGCATGTTATGGGTGGGGTCATGAGAAATGGCCAGATAAGACCAAGTGAAAAAGAGGCCTACCAGCAATCTACATAAATATTGCTTTTTGTTATGATGTGTTGTCAGCCTGTAAAAACAGCAGAAGACAGCTTCTGATCATGTTTTGCAATTATCCATGGATTTAAGGAGAAAGAATACAAATGTTGGGTTTGTGATGATTATGTATCATTTGTCCTTTGCTAAACAGGGTTGCAGTTCTAGACAAAGTTACAGACTTCCTTCTGTTTCTGGGGAAAATCCTTGTTGCTGGTGGTGTAGGTAAGATGGTTAGTTTTTTGGGTTTTTTTCTAAATTGTATGCTCTATTTTCTGGTACCCACAAGCATGCCTGCCATATTCATATATGCTTAGTTAGCAGCTGGAGGTTCTCATTTGTCTGACTATTTGGAAATCTGTTTGTGTGTTTCTAGGATTTGCTAGATTGAACTAAAACCTTTATTCTTTTTTTTCTTTCCCCCCCCCCCCCCCCTTTTCTCCCCCCTGCCCAGCACCTGGTTTGCCTTGACAGTATCTTTTCCTTAATTGCTTTTACAGCTCTTGAATGTGTGACTGATACAAGGACTTGTACAGCCACAGCATAATAGTTGAGTCAGACTAAATTCATGTCCAGTAAGTCAGCCACAGTCAGTTCTCCTTTTGTAAGAACTGAACAAAATTGCAGATGAGGTTTTCTGTGGCAGAAAAATGTTTTTCTATTTTTTTAAATGAAGCACTTTCAGAAATTTAGGTTGGCAGTGTTCTGTTGTGTTTTTTCAAAATTGTCACAGCAGTTTCAAAAAACGATTTTACAAGTAACTGTATGTTGCATTCTGTATACTTTCAAAGTTAACTAATTAATTATATTTTAATCAAAAGTAAAACTAGTATCAAGAGCTGATCTAAAGTATTTTGTCATCACTGTAGAATTGCATTATTTATTAATTTTGCTGTTAAATTCAGTAGAATGGTGAAACAAAACAACTCATTATAAGTCTTTCCAGGCCCATTTATATCTTTATGGTAACTGATTAATTTACATACCTCTTCTGTTAGATAATTA
Organism: Cinclus cinclus; assembly: GCF_963662255.1. Taxonomy (NCBI): domain Eukaryota; kingdom Metazoa; phylum Chordata; class Aves; order Passeriformes; family Cinclidae; genus Cinclus; species Cinclus cinclus. Next base: position 30,861,978 of record NC_085053.1, on the reverse strand, counting down.
GTACAGAAGAATGTATTGTTTACAAACTTTTATTGATACCAGCTTTGGATCTGTTGTCTGTCTTATCCACTCTCTACATCCTTGGAAATCAGAGCTAGCATGGAAATTACTAATTGCCTGTGCTTCTTGCAGGTGTTCTTGCATTCTTTTTCTTCACACAGAGAATACCAGTTTTTGCACAGGAAGTGCCAATGCTAAATTACTACTGGGTACCATTGTTGGTAAGGCAACCATTTAATTTCCTGAATGCTTGGGGCAGTTTGAAGTGCTCAGACTACTCAGGGCACGGTCTGGCAACAGATTCTTTGGTCAGCATCTCAGTGGCACAGTATCCACTCAAGTGAGGACTGAGCTGCTGCACTCCAGCCCTTGGGATCCTTCAGGCAGAAGTGGCACTGCAGTGACTCTGAATACTCAGAAAAATTAGGTTTCACATCTCCTCAGACTTCCAAGACAGCAGGACACTGATGACAGTATGGCTTCTAAGGGAAGGGAGGGAGAGACTTGCAATGCATCTCTTTCTCCTTTTGTAGCCCCCCCTCAACCCCTTAAGCTTCAGAACATCTCTAGGCTGAGTGGTTCTTGAAGGAGTTCAGAATATTCTTGGCATATATTCTCCTCTGAGGTTGGAATAGTTCCAGTTTGGAGCTATTTCCAGCTGGAAAACTAGAAGCTAGTAGATGTTAGAATGCAGTGCCTTGAACCTGTGATCCCTGTTCACAGCAGTAGTAACCTTTGGTAGAAATACAGAGCTAACATTAAATTCTTCTAAATCTGCTTAGCAGACCAGGCTTCTGACCTGTGTTAATTCTACCACAGTGGTGCTGAAGGAAATGTGGAGGTTTATTGTAGTTCTTTTTTTGTAGACGGTCATCATTGGCTCCTACCTAGTTGCACACGGGTTCTTCAGCGTCTATGCAATGTGTGTTGACACGCTTTTCCTATGCTTTTGTAAGTACTAATTACTTTCAGTAATACCTGCAAGTCATGAAAAGAGGACTAGAAAATCACCTTATCTGTTCCTTACAGACGTCTGGTCGCATACTAGCAAACTTTATGAAAAATCAGCAGCTTCTTCTTTTCATATTGGCTCTATGATACAGTCTTCCTTGCTTTAGTATTCAAATTTAATTACTTTAAGAAGTGTAAAGTAGCTTTATGGTTTGTGGAAATATCTGGCTTTTGTTTTTCAGATGTTCCTTAAATTTCATTAAGTTTGCTTCTGGGTGCTTTGTGAAGAGCCCTGTATAATGCTGATTTGCTTCAGTGTCTTGACAATAACAAGCATATTCTTTGGTATATAGGTGGTACTTTGTTTTCAGTTTAATAACCCTGAACAAAGTATTATGCTGAATTATCCCAGAGATTCTGTAAAATACCACTTGAAACTAACTGTCCCTTGGACTCCCAATGGCAAACAACCATGGGCCCTGTCAAAAGGACTACTGTTCAGGCTGTCCAGTCAGAGAATACTAAAATCACAAAATAAATTTGTTGGTCATGAATTAGGATATCCTTATAAGAAGCAGATGTCCTTAGCATGTAGTACCTTCCATATGCTGTATTTTTCTATAATGAAAGCCATTCTGGTAGGTCCAAGTAGAAGTTACATGGTAGTGATTGTTCTTGCAATTTGCAAATTATTTGATAATACTAAGGGAAATAGTCATAGGCTTGATCTTTCACAAACATGCACCATGGATTACTGAAGTGAGGTAAACATGGTAATACTGATTCTTCAACACTCGCTTTAACCTCACTACCCTAGAAACTAAGGTTAGCAGGGATTCTGAAAAACTTGGTTGCCAGAGGATCACAGGAAGATCAGTTAGAAAACTCAGAATTGGTATCTAGTTGAGAGCTACATCCTATTTATCTCATGTTATGGACTTGCTTACGGTTCTAAGCAAACATGAGCACAGGCAGACATAGCACTAATAACACTTAAAGAAATAAGCTAAACCACAAATAAATAAATAAATAAATAAATAAATACTATTATTTATTTATTTACTTACTTACTTATTTTGTTATTTAGAGTGAAATGGACTGTAGCAAGTTTGTTGATGCACTCAAAACCCAAAATATTTTCTCATTAGTTTATTCCAGAGACATATGGTATATGTTGCCATGGAGATACATTAAGATTTGCCTCCTCTAGCTTCTTTGGCTACTCCTTACAGCTGAGACTCTCGTTTTGGCTCTGCACATCCAGCTGTCTGCCTCTGCAGGGTTGCAGTCACAATGACTGTGCTTCAGTGACTCTCCTTCCCAATTGCCCACTGGTGTGTAGTTGTTCACTGGTCTGTCACTGCTGCATGGCAACAACTGGGCTGAACACTACCTTCTGTAGGGAAAGAAGTAATGTCTGCCGTGTTGTTTTAAATTGATATTGTGTTCTGCTTCCCATGTTTCCATTAAGTAATGAACAATAGATCAAATAGAATATTATTAATTCACAGCAACAGGTTTTCAAATTATCTTAGGCAGTGAAAAATGGTCCGGTTTTAGAAAGTGGCTGTCTTTCTGACACATTTTCTAGCAAGAGGTTTCTAAAATACCAGGGTTCAGTGGATGAATAACAGTTTCTGAAAATTTCCACCTGTACTGCCAAACCAAAGATCTGGAGAATAAAAATAATATATTGCTATCAGTAAAAATGGCAAGATACTTGTGTCTCTGCATCATGTGAAAACTCTTGTGGTCTAAGAAAATAGAAATTTTATTATGTCCTTCATCAGCTTAATAATAAAGCTGAATTACCTTGATTGAGTTTCTTCTACCATTGGGTCTTTTGCTCTCTCCTTTTTTCACTTCTCTTTGTGACTCTGTGTATGGTTGTACTGTTTCTTTTTCTGACTGGTTTTGCTGTGTAAATTCAGGTGAAGACCTGGAAAGAAATGATGGATCTACAGCAAAACCCTACTTCATGTCAGCTAGCCTCCACCGAATTCTAGGGAAGAAGAAACTAAGCCCTAAGAAGGCAGTGGGATAATGAACACTAAACCTCAACATCAAAAAGTGTCACTTTTAAGCAAGATGTGTATAAAGTAGGCAAAAGTAAAAACTGTAAATTACGCTTCTGGTTAATGGGTGATTTTTTTTTCCTTTTGCTTATATATATATATATATATATATATATATATATATATATATATATATTAAAAAAGAGCAACATTGGTAATGTTTATCTAGTTTAAATGCTTAAACTAGCAGCTGTGAAAACAAGGCCACATTTTAGTTTATAGAGTGCCTATGAAAAGGAAAATGTAAATTTGAAACTTTTTTAAGTGTATAATGACGTTTTAATAACTTTTGTAATACAATTTGCTGCCTTAGATGACAGCAGTTTTGATATAATATTTCTTCTTATAAGTGTATATTTGTAAAAGAAATTCAGGCAATTTTTTGAAAGCACTAACATATAATCTAATTAGCCATAAAAAAATAGTTTGAGACTCTAGCTAACGAGGAGATGGTACTAAATTTGTAAATATGGTGCTATGATTGTATTTTTTGTACAAGCTGGTTCACAGCTATTTAAACTGTGATTATACATGCATTAATGATTCCCTACACTGAAAAATGTAGTGATATTTTAATCACATCCACAAATGCATCTTTTAAGACATGATGGTGTGCTTCAGGTCCTAAAGAAGTTAATCAGAAGAGACTTTAGTTGATACTGCTTAAAGTGAAGTTTTCTGGGAGTGGTGCCTAAAACATGATATAACTGAGAGAAGGTCCCACTGCAGCTGGAGAGATTTGTGGTTCACACAAATGAGGTTTCATCTGGTACAATATGGTGAATGTGTAATTTTTAGCTGATGTCTAAGAGAGATGCTCATGTATTAATATCCCCCTATCTCTGACAAGTCTCTGATTGCATTCTGTGTTCCAGAAAAGTTGAGCTTCACTGAAAGGAAAACTAAATGCAGTCTCTCTTTTTTTCATTGAAAGAAAGTCTTTGCTCTGTGTGTGCACAAGGAGTTCCATTGTCTCTGCCTAGCTTAGAAGGGCTCCTACCAAGCCATTGGAATGACTGTGCAGGTGCCAAGGGCCAGGGCTGCGCTTCCTGCACGTCTCCGTGCACCAGTGGCTTCCACAGTGAGGTACTAAGACGCTGAGCTCAAGTCTTCTCATGGTACAGGATGAAGTATTAAACTACTGAGAGATGCTCCAAAAGATTTAGTTTGCTTTTTGATTGTTAAATTTGCCCAGTCAGTACAAGGTCATTAATTCACCTGTTGGTAGAAAGCACATTAACATTCGGTGTGGTTTATGACCCTCCGAGTAGTGGAACTGTCACTGCCATTAAGTAACAGCTTTGCTGATGGAAAAAGTCTTAACACTGCAGAGTTTCTCAAGCCTGTTACTGCCAAGACTGAGCTAAAAAGATTTTAATTTAGCAGTCTCCTGGGTGAGCCAAGGACCCAGGCATACTGAGGCCTGCCCCTAGTTTTCATGGATTCCAGTACACTGAAAAGTTATTCCACTACTCTCCACTTTCCAGGAGTGGCATGTGCCATACATTTGCCAGTTCTGTGACAGGAGGCCAGCACCTGGAAATACTTTACTAACCCTAGAAGTCCACTGCTGTCACAAAAAGAAATACAAATTCTTTTCCTAATGATTCGGAGGCAAGTTTATTGACCATTCACATCCCAATGGGATTTTGCTTTCTAACTTACAGCTCTGTTTTGTGGTGACTGTGATCACTGCAAAGGCAGTAACATTGTCCTTCATGCCAAGGGTCTGGGGTCATGTTGACACACAGGTGACCACAATCCACATGCTTGCAGTTGTGAGCATGGCAAGATCTTGAAATTCAGTGACCTGAGGTGCAAGTGGGAGTGTCCTTTCAAGCTTTCTCTGTGGTCCAGTGGGTGGCAGAGCCCTTTTCCCTGAAGCAAAAATGAGGGGTTCAGTTTAGGACTTTAATAATGTAAAATAAAGGCATTCAGTTTCAAACGTAGCTATTGATTATAGGCACCTTTAGATTCTAGTATCCCCTCCTGAGATACCCTAGAGTAAACTTGACTTTTGGAAAGCACTGAGAATCCCACCTTTGGGAAAAAAAAGGACTTGTGAGGGATGAAGTTTTTCATCATCATCATCATCATCATTCCTTTCTCATTATGTGCATGGCATGGATTACACAACCCCCCCATAATTCTAATATTTTCTGAGAATTAAGTCAGTAACTTTTGGGGGTATGTGTAACCATTCTGTGATTAAAGAAGCTGTTGGTCTCATTACAATCCATATTCAAAAGCTTTTTTTTTTTTTTTTAATGCTACTGACTAATTTTCAGCTAAAGAAACTGCATTACATAATCTATATTTCTACTGGACTTGAGTGTCTTACTGGGAGCTCAACTAAAAAAGCATATTTCTGAATATAGCTTGCTTTTTTATGATATGAATGTAACCAGAGTTTACTAGTAATAAAACATAATAGAAATAGTATACAGTTATTTGATTAGAAAACTTTTGTAACAAACCTATGCATTTACTAAAGGAATTTCTAAAAGTGAAAGTTTTAAATTGTATTATTATTTATATACAGTAAAAAATATATATGTGTAAATTTGCTCCTCACTATTTTGTGAAAGTATTTAGAATGTAACTGATCATCGTTTCTGAGAAGAAAATTTAAAAGCCATTTTCTTATGATGTAATTATGAGAACTGTGAAAATACAAAGCAATACCATGTAGATTTTGTAATCAATAAATTCAGTAAGTAAGTAGTAATTATTTAATATTAAAATTGGCTTTATTAAAATAAATTGCTAATAATTACTAAGTCAAAATTAATGCAAATATTTACTTGGGAAGGATTCACCTAAGATGTTTCAAAACTATCTTATTATAATGGTTACTTATTAATCCTGTGGGCTGGAGTGTGCAGATGTGCACCACAGAGGAGGTACTATTATTGACATTTATGGATTTGGACTTTTACTATGTTGCTTGGTTCAGTATAAAATTCAGAATTCCATTTTTTACTTCAGGTCAACACAGTGAAATAAGCCATGTGCTTTGCTGCTGAGCCCCCGGGGTGGTCGGTGCCCCAGCTGTGCTGGCTCTGTGCTCGCCGTGCTCCTGAGCTGCCTGGGCATGCCAGGGGCAGGGGCGTGAGGCAGGGTCATGCCAGGCACCTTCGCCCTGGCAGGAGCTGTGGAAAAGCCGGTGGATCTGAAGAAAGACCCTTTTGCATGAGTAGAAAAAAAGAACATTCTCAAGATCACAAACAAGCAGAATGTAGAAACCAAGACAGTAGAATACACCTGCTATCACATCCATGCAATCATGTTTGTTTAGTTTGGTTTGGATCCATTGTATCTCCGTAGAGCAGATTACTGAATGGCTTTCATTTACATGTTTTATACCAAAGTTTTAATGTCAAGCCTTCAAATTTTATAAAAAAGAAACCAAAAAACCAAAAAAAACCCACAAACCCAGCAAAACAAACAAACAAACCAACCAACCAACCCATGGAAACAAAACACAGAAACAAGAATAATTTCTTCTGCTGAGGTTTTTTTTTTTTTTTTTTCCAGACAGTGTTCAATAGATGTGATCCAAGGATGCTGAGTATTCTTTTAAATGTTGGAATTTAATGAAATATTTTATTATTGCATGTTCTGCTGTAGAACAGGACAAATATTTTGGTGGATGCAATGTCAGGCTGATTCTGGAATAGTCAGGAAGTGTTCTTCCACAAATGGGCTGTCAGAGAAGTGATCATGAAGAATAAATAGACTGTTTTTTGGGTAACCCATAATGTCTCCCTTTGACGAGTTGCTCGAGTTGCTCAGCCTGGATATCTGTGTCCTTGCAGACAAAGTGCCTTACTGGCTATTACTTTACCTGGCTTACATTTTGAAATTAATTGATACCATGTAGATTACAAAACAGAAAATACTAGAGAGGCAAAAAAACACTTTATTTCAAACAGACTAACAAAAAATGAACTGTAGTAAGGATGTCGGATGTGTTTGCTCTGTGTGATGCAGCACCCATCATTTCTGTGTTGCTATTGTCAGATTATGAAAATTTATGGTGTAGTCTGGGAGAAAACATGGCAGTAGTGTTGCAAATAAGTGAAAACAATGCAAGACTGTTCCATTTTTATACAGATTTTTAAAATAGCTTTAATTTGTGGTATAGTGGACTTCTGAGTAGGGCCTATTCTGCTTTCTGTTTACAATGATCATGTGTGTTGTACCTGTGTAACTGTGGGTAGAACCGGGCTCTTGCTACTTACAACAAAAGGAGTAAAGCTAAAAATTGCATATGTATTACTGTAATATATCTATCTGCCTGTTTATAAGCATTAAGTTCTTTCTCCATTTCAAGACTGATGATTTCCTATTCTGGAACTATTTTATAAATTGTTCTAAATTTTTTTAACTTTTGATACAGGCAATGATTTTTGGGGTAGTATGTAATTTGTACTTCACTGTAAACAATTAGAAAATCACTGTTTCTTCATGTTCAAGTAACACTAGTGCTACTAATATTAAAATTGTCTGTTACTCTATGCTACAAAATGTCCACATGCATGTGTCCCAAATAATGAGTTTTAAAACCATAAAAATGGCTCTTTGAGGTTTAAGAAATGAAAGGTAGGTTACTGTTTCATTAATATGATTCTTAAGATTGTATTGTTTTGCCAAAACCTAATTAACACGAGCACAATGATTTGAGCTCTAAACCCCGTTGCTTCTGCTATGCAGAAATATAATCCCGTTGTTTAAAATTCTTTGATAACGGAAGATCTTAATTTTGTTGTTACTTCGCCATTTTACACTTCTTGGGGATTGTTCTAATAAAGATTTCGATATAAGCCGGAGTGCGTCTACACTGCGCCGGGCTGTGCGGGGCGGGACCTGGGGCGGAGCGGGCACGGCGCGGTTCGGTACCGGCGGGGCACAGTTCGGTGCCGGCACAGTTCGGAACCGGCACAGTTCGGTACCGGCGGGACACAGTTCGGTGCCGGCACAGTTCGGAACCGGCACAGTTCGGTACCGGCGGGGCACAGTTCGGGACCGGCGCAGTTCGGTACCGGCGGGACACAGTTCGGTACCGGCACAGTTCGGAACCGGCACAGTTCGGTACCGGCGGGACACAGTTCGGGACCGGCGGGGCGCGGTTCGGTACCCGCGGGGTGCGAGGCGCTGCTCGGTGCTGAGGGCGTGCGGGGCGGCCGCTGCCGCGTAGGAGCGGAGCTGAGGAGGCGCCGGGAGTGGGCGCTGCCCCTGCTCCTGGTTGGAGAGGAATTCTGGGGCTTGTTTATGAAAGGGTCAGGGATTGTTTGTTTCATTTTTTCATTTCAATTTAGAATTTTTCAACCTTGCAATAATAAACCACAGTGCTTTTTGTCTGGACCTGAATTGAGATATTATATAGAGCAAGGTGTATGGCTGAAATGATACCATAAAACCCAGTAGAAATGGGTTTTTTTTAAGTTTAGGAGGCTCACAGTCATATTTTCCCGTGTCTTTGTGAGAAGTGAAGAAACCTTTATTGTACGCCATGAGTTGGCAGAGCATCACAGGCAGATTACCTGTGGCAGGTGACTCCCCACCTGGCCAGGGGCCTGTTTTCCTGGAGGAGAAATTTATGTTTTTCTGGAGGACAGGAAAGGAAAAAGGCCACCACCAAACCCTTTGCAAAATCCTTTTGGGGATGGGGGTAGATTTCAGCAGAGGTAGCAGTGGAGCAGTTATTTGGAGTCAGGACAAAGGAAGATTTTGGACTAGGATTAAGGTATGCCTTGTAAATTGTTCCATATGTGGGGAGCCTTGTCTGAAGTTGCTTCTGGCGTTCAGCATTCCCTGCAATGAGACCTTAAGTTAGCAAAGCAAGTATTTGAATTAGCAAAGCAAGCTGGTATGGCTGTGTGTTTGGAATTCAGTGGCTGAACAGCGAATAGATGCAGGCACAGAATCTGTACATGCATAGCTGCAGCATACATCATTTAAGGGAAAATGAGTGTGTGTGAGGCTTATATCATAGGATGCTATTTTTTAGTAAGGGTTAAATGATATCAGTGCTGGAGAGACTGGTTGGTTTGTGTTGTTCAGTCACTGGCAGTGAGTAGCAGTATTTGTTCAGCCCAGATCTGTGCCACAAGGGGTGGTAGACTTCTGCTGGAAAAGGGAACTTGTGGCAAAGTTGTGGGTTTCATCCGGGTAATGGGCTCTTCACCTAAGAGCCGGACTCAGTGGTCTTGGAAGATCCCTTCCAACTCAGAATATTCTGTGATTCTGTGAAAGCAAATGCTTATGGAGAGGAGAATCACACAACCTAGGAGATTTAGATGTGGGCCAGTTCAGTCCAAACTGGACAGTGAAAGGTGAACAAGCAAGACTGGTCTTCAGAGGAATATATTGGTGTTTGCTGAGCCCAGGTTAGCTGCTAGACTGACTGAGGCCATGCCACATGCGACAAGGTACATTACAGTTGCTTAGAAGAGATAAAAGACACTACTATTCTATGGTAAATCTCCATGAAAACATATTTACTTTTGTTTCCCTTTTATTTGTTTTTTTTTTCTTTTTAACATTTAATCAGATGCGAACAAGGCCTGCATGCTTTTTGTACTGTGAAGCATTGCTGTAAAACTCTTTTTTTTTTCATGCCAGAAGGTAACAACAGCATTGTTATGTGTCTCATATGTATGTTGTTATTTTGATTAAAATCTGGATCTTCCTATTTTTTAACTAACATCAGTATCTCCTGTTAACACATGCAGCCTGTTGGAACCAACTCCAGCTATTAGTTATGTTGTCCTCCTGTGGGTTACTTCTCCGGTGCTTGGGGCACAATTTGTCAGGTTGTGTTGTTTTCTTTAAAGAGCCAAGCAGTTATTAGTTGCTATAAAGTTGTTTATTGCAAAGGCACATCAGTCTCAAAAGGCAAAGAGTCACAAGCGTTAAAGTCCATGCTAAAGTTTTGGTTTAGAGTCCCAAACAGAAGCAGAAGCTGCTCTCGTAGGTCCCGGCAGGGACCTGCTGCAAGGAGCTCCAGTCTTCTTCAGGTGATGGTGATGGCAGGGAGAGAGCAGGAACAAAAGCAAAAGGCAACAGCAAAAAGCAAAGGTGATGCTCTCTCCGATGCATCAATGTGTATATACAACATCCCAACAAGCTAAAGACACCAACTCCAGCCAGTACTTCTTACCCTATTAGAATTCTAGTTTCTTAGCACGCCAGGTCACGTATAAACTATGCATATGGTCTGTCTTGTTCTATCTGAAAAATGTAAGCAATATTCTTACTGTAGTTTTATTATGTCTAAAACTATGTACCTGGAGCCTCCATGGAAACACTAGTATCTAGGACTATGTTTTCAATCTTCACTAGAACTCTCACTTTTACTCTGGTATCTGAGACCTTTACTCAGTAAAAGCAGTTAAAGCTTATGCTTGCTTACTTGCTTGCTTGATTATTCTAAAACTTAAACTTACACCTCTACTTTATGCGTGAGTGGCTTAACACACTTCAATCCATCCAAAGGTTTTAATTCAATCCCTGCACTCTGATTTCTCTCTGAAAAACTCAGAGAGACTCTTGACTTACAGACTCCAACATCTTCCCCTCCTCTTTAAGCCATGAAGATTTTCTTAACAGACTCATTAATCATCTGTCTAATGCATTGGAGGAAGTAAAGCACCATGATTAGTACCACTATTATGATGACTAAAATATATAAACCTATTTTCAAAAAACTTTTTAGCCATGATGCTAAATTTCATCCATCAAATAAGCCATTCAACTTCAACTGTCCTGTGACTTGTATCATCTGCAGGTTGCTTGGCCTATTTTTTCCTCCTGGATGGCCCTCTGGTAGCAGAGAAGGCCATCCTTCTCATCAAGGTCTGGCATGGCATGTGTCCCCACTGCTCAGTGCCTATTGGGTTGCATCCAGCAGCAGAGCCAAAGATCTTCCTGGTGGCAAACACAGAGGCCAACCTAGTTTTGCCCTTGACTATTTTAGGAGGGTCTTGGCCAACCTTGCTCTTTTTGCCTGCCTATAAAAGCAAAACTGCACCTACTTCATTCAGTAACAAGTGGCTATCATGGCAAAGTACACACAGATTTCCATTAACAATGTAACTACAAGGATATCTGAACAAGTGAAAAGGAGTTTTTCTGGGGTTGTGTTGGACAGATATATGGTGTTTAAACTTAATACATTAATTAAAGTTACTTAATCATTTACTTTGTTGGGTAATTGGCAAATTTGTACTACTAAAAACAAACAAAGCAAAAGCATAAGCAAAACGTATTTTCCTTAAGTTATTATCTAACAAAAAAATTCTACAATACTACTGATTTCCACACTTAAAATCTAAAGTTCACAATCTTCTGTAGGTAAAACACTGGACATCAGATACAAGTTGGAGTCCCTGTGCAATTCACATCTGTATGTCTGCAATTCATTTGTAAAAATAAAAACAAACTCCTAGTTCCAAGTGATTAGAGGAAATGGACCTTCAACAATATATGTGGAGTAAAACTAGAAACTTATAATCAGGGATAATTTAGATACAACAATTAATATTTTAAATTGTAGACATACATTTATAAAATTAGGTAATTATCAATTCTTAAAACACTACGTCATCACCCCAGAGTCTGCAAACAGCTGACAAGCCTTGATTTAATGAGGAATTAGATGATCATTTCTGGATAATGAGCACTGAATTCACCCTAAAATTAGCTTCAGCTGTCATATTGATAGGGTCACATTGCCAAGTCAAAATGACTGGAATATTATTTTGACGCAGAAAACACTTGGGTTTACACAATTTCCCTTCCAGGTAGAATTAAGGCCTGGCCGCTACCTAAATGCTAATTGGAAGAGAACTCCTTCACTCGTTTTTAAAAAACAAGACTCTTAAGAACAAAAGCTGCAATTACACATTTCAGGGTGAAAAAGAAATCAAACTTCTTCAGCAGCTTGTACTCTCTGAAGTTTTTCCTCAGGACAGAGAAGCTTTGAACATGACAGACTGCTGGAGTTTTTCTATAATAATAACTGGGGAAAACTGTAAGACTGGCAACTCAGCAGAGACTTTCAATGAAGCTCGTAACATTTTCTTGGAACTCTGAAAAATACTTACAATTATGAGGTAGCACAGGGTCAGGCCAGAGGAGACCTGCCGAAATAAGAGAGAGAATTAATTAAAAATTAAAACAAAGGAATATTAAATTTACAACTTAACTGATTATTTTCGTACATTTTATTCAGAGGCATGTCTGGAGGTTTTCTAAAATTTACTTAGAATATTGAAAAAGTTCAGGTTAAACAATAAAATATAAATAAAAATTATTCTGTAATACAGAATTCATACTCAATGCAACGGTTTTGAGCTAAAACTAAATTTGAGCCTTAAAAATTTAGCTTATTGAGAAATCCTTTTTTTTCTCCCAATATATATAAAGTAAATTTTGGCTTGAATTAAATTTTACAGTATAAATGATGGTCTTAGAATGGTCCTGATCTGTGTTCACAAAGCACCTCATTGATAATTTGAGAAATGTAAATTAGAAATTTATTACAATTTGGTTTGAAAGGAAAGCTAAAATATTGGTAATAAATGAGGCATAAATTTGCAAGTTTCTTCTTTAAAGAAATTTAAAACTTATTAATTCGTAATGAGGGCAATACAAACAGCTTAGAAGCTGTTTTTTTTAATAATTAGGAAAATTAAAACTTAATGTTGATATTTGAGTGTGTCCACTAATATTTGAGTCATTAAAAATTGCTAAATATAGGTTGTATTTATTCAAATCAAATATATAATGCTTTATACCTTCATTATCTTTAGAATTTCAGCACCAAATGGATCTTTTTGACAACAATGCAGAAGACAAACACCTTTAGTTTTACATACAAGAACTGTGAAAATGGAGTTGAATCTGATGTCATGTTCATGTCCCCTTGCTCCATTTGCCCCCAACAACGTGGTTAAAAGTAGTTCTCGAGGTCCCCCCACCCCCTTTTCCCCTCCTTTTTCAGAAAATACCAGGTTTACTAAACAAATTGCTTTCTTGCTTGTTTTATATTTGTTTTCGGGCTGATGGGTTTCTTCTCTCACATGGTTTTCTTGCTAGTCACATTACACTTAAATCTGAATGTTGGCCGCAGGCCATAGAAACTTTAATCCACAACCAGATAAATTCAAAGCCTACCTGGATCTTTTTCTCATGCACCAGCAGTCTGCCCTCCAATCTTTTCTACGGATCCTGCTTTTGCACAGTTTTTTCTTTTTGGTTAGCCAGGTGGAATGCATACAGTGCAAGTCTCCCCAGCAGCCCTGGGACGTGAAGCAGTGACCCGTGTCACCACCTGATGAACGCAGCGTGGCACTGCTCGTGTTCAGTCAGCAGGTTTGTTTTGGGAAGCACCGGTGTTCTGAGCACCTTGCTCATGGAGGTGCCCTCTCTGGCACTGGTGCCAACTGCTCAAAGAGAGGGACAAAGAGCTTCTGCTCTGGCACCACGGGTGGTCATTGTGCTGGGGTTACTCTGGGCCACAGTAACAGTGCAGCAGTGGCGTGGTCTGACTAAAATTTCTGCTAAAGAAGGAAATGGTAACAGAACTGACCTGTTACAGTCAAACAGACCTTGGTTGTAAACACGGGATGAAAATATTTCTGGTTTTGTGTACCATCTTTGCGGTTAGACTCTGCAGATGAATGTTGCTTTTGGTGCATTTTCTGCAAAAACCTGGCACATTCATTTGCAAATCCAGACATATGCAGATGGCTTGGAGAAGGAAAGGATTGTTTTATACAGATCTTCATAATGGAATTTCTGGTTGCCAGCATTTTCAACACATCTGACCAAGTCAATTTCCTGTCTTGAATCGACTTTCATTTCATTAAGTCCCAGGTTCTCATTTCTGTTGGTTTGGCTGGGCTCTGCAGGCAATCTGTTTTAATTATAGAGTCTGAAAGAGGCGAGATTTGGAAAAGAATGACAGTCCTCCCAGGAGAAGGGTCTGTACTTATTTTGCTCCAAATGATAATGTCAAAAGAGTTTTGTAGTTTTTATTTTACTTTTAGTTTTAGTTTACAAAGTTCTACTTTCTTACAGAAATACTGACAATTTGAACAGTCATGACATTGGTATGTTTAAATTCACATGTGGGTTGCTTTTTTGAGAATGCTAACAATGGTCCAAAACAGATTAACAAGTCATAGTACAATAGTCAGCTGTAATGGTTCTGGGTTGCCAGAGCTTATAAAAATAGTTAAACTCTTTGTGAGCTTTATGTTAGTGGCTCTTGTACTGCAGCTGCAACTCTTTCTGAACTGATGTTGTGATAAACCTGCACTGGCATATTGGAATGTATCATTGGAGCGTGTCTGAGCATCCCACCCAACTACCCAGTCACCTGTTCAAATTCCTGCAGAGACACTGAAGATCAAAGTGCACACATTGAAAGGTAACATTTTTATGCGTTTAACTGTGCATAACATAGATACACACTTCTTTGGTCTTAAAATCCTGTTTTGGCTAAGCACTTGTATCCACATTATAGGAATGTTAGCATTTCTGCTGATTGTTTCTGAAAATAGTAAAAAAAAGGTGTCTGCTAGCAATTCCTGCATTCAGCATATTACAGTTTACATAGTATTTAAATTATATTTTTATGATTAACTTTATTGGAGGACCTGCTAACTTATATTAAAAAACTCAAACACTTTCCAGTATGATTTTTTAAATGGAGTAATGCAACGGCCTAATTTTAAAATAAGAAAATGTATAAATTTCTTCTATACTGTATACTGGTTTTTTGTCCTAAGTTTCCCCTGTTTTGGTAATAACCTTTGCTTTTGGGAGTCTTGGAGCAGGAGACATCTTTCTCCCGTGAGACTAACTCAGGAAATAATATTGGTGCAGTTTGTGATGGCAGCTTTTATATCATTCAGGAGGGGGATTGGTTTCTGTTGCAGTATGGCAGAGTTTTAAAAAACTCTCTCAGCCCAACACCAGCTGCAGGCAGCTCTGGCAAAGGAAGACTCAAAGCCCAGATACTCTGCTGCAGTCTCCCATTTTCAATGTAGTCTTCATTTTCCCAGCCCCACCCACAACTATCAGCTCATGCACTCAACAGTAGCAAAAGATGAATACTCCTGCTTCTTATGTTCATAGGGAAATAGGAAAATTGCTCCCCCTATACTTTAATCCTGTTCTGACCTTGAAACTGAACAGAAAGAGGTGTTCCATAAAAAAGCTTAAACTTGCTTTTGCTTCAGGCTCCTCAGTTCTTCAAAAAAGAGTAAATAATTGCTTTTCCTTAAAGAGGCTCAGTGCAAACCAAGATGTATTTTAAATTACCAATTTATGTTAGCACCCAAATTAACACTGTTTATCATTTAACTGGTAAAACTTCAGCATATCAAACAAAGGAGTGAAAACTAGTTTATCTACTGCTACACGTGCACATTGGTAGCATGCAGATGTACAGAGCTAGCTTAGGTACTGAAAATGTCATCTGGAATTCAGTATTCCACCCAGGACATTTAGAAGCTACATGTGCTCAAATAAAGTGTAAGAGCACTCAAGTTCCACTACAGCCCCCAGCTTGAGTGTTTTGCAGAAAAAAATAAAAAAAGGCATAAAACAGATTATTAAAAGCCTTGATAAACCACTGTGACAATAAGATTGCTTTGGCTATTCAGATTATCTTAGACATCTATGAGCAGCATTTAAAACAGTGGCAGCATTTAATTTAGGGAACTTAAGTCTTTGGGGCTTGCCCTCAAAGTTCTACTCACAAAAGTAATCAACAGAGTACACTACCAAATTGAAATGGTTTGACCAGCACTATTAAGGAATTTCACAGAGTAGACACTAATGCATAGCTGGGAAAGAAAAAAAAAAAGGGATATGGACACAAACACCCTTGCAGAGTATTGTTTCCTTCTGATGCAAATAAAGTTTAAGTGACCAAGAAGATCTAACTGCCTTAAACAATTGAAGGAAACTAGTCTTCAAAAACAAAAATCAGCTGAATTTACAGTAACCTTTCTATAGTAACCTTTCTCTGTGCTTCAAATTAGTGTATCAAAACATGCCCTACTAGTATGTCTTAGCACATTAGCAGTTCTAAACACAGACTGTAGTGCATTTGACTGAATTCCAGCCATTGTTCATATGCAGTTTGAGATTAGTCAGTTACAATGCCAAACTAGATTTTACTTTTGAAAAGCAGACTGTTTAAGTATTACCTCTTATTTATTGCCCCGCTTAACAAAATAACAAGATAAAAAAAAACACAGAAGAAAACAAAAGCTGAAGTAAGAGAAATTAAAAATGTTAAAGCAGATGTGACTTCAGGTTCCCCACTTGTCAAGTCCAAGTTTAAAATCTGTCCTACACATGACCAGTTTTCCCCCACCCCCCAGGTGTGCACCCTTACAAGCAACACTGCTTTGCAGGTACCCACTTGTATATCAATAGTTGGAGTGTTTCAAGACCCATCTAAGTCCATTAAATGATTTTTACTATCAATGGAAATAGATATGAGCCCTCCTGAAGGACTTCAGTGTAATGTTCCTCAGTATACCAGGGACCTTCTCTTAAAGCTGAAGATTCAAGTTGAGCACCTGACAAATGATTACAGTTCAGCCATGGACACAGCAACATTTTTGCTTGGCATGCTACAGCAGAAACTTTATTCAGTTCTTTTTGAAAATATTTGCAACCAAAATTTATTTTTGTAAACTCACAGAAATAAGCTTAAACATATAAGCTGTAGACAACTCAAATACAGGTAATACTTTTAGCAATAACTTACAGATACAAACTAATGATAAACTACAATTTCACAAAGAAGTGTAAACATTTCGCACAATTGTCAGTCCTTTCTTTTAGGCAAAGTGCTCTTTAGATGACAAATAAATTAACACACACGTAACTAGTAGACTACTTCCAGACAATACAAAAAGGTGTTTAATAAGGCTTGTAAACAATGTAATAGTTACTTATGCAGAATCCATAAAAGTGTCTTGCAGGCTAAATAGATGTACATACCTGGGCAAAAATTATCTTGAAAATGCTTTGGGTGTTAAATAAAAAGTTAACATTAATATATTTCCAATTATATTTTCAATACACTATGACTTAAGGTTACATCTTTAATAGTTTCAATCCCTGATGAAAAGGAATTAGGTGTGACTTAGTGGTAGTTGTGTCATTGAATGGGGTAACAAAGGCTGAAGTCCAAGAGCTGTAGGTGAATGAGCTACAAAAACAGAAACATTTACCAGTCAACTTCATTGACAGTAGCAAAAGATAAGTCAGTAAATTCCACTGGGTAATGACAGTTCACTGTCCCAACCCTGCAGCATGTTGTTTTTCCTACCCCAGCATCTGCCCTCCTCCACCCACAGCCCACCTTAACACCACTGCTCTGGAGGAAAACAAGCTCAGGCCACTATTGTGGTTCAGCCTGGTTCTCCCAAAGCCATCTAAGTCCCTGCCTAACCACAAACAGGACCCAAAGTTACTTACCTGCTGGGTCATAAGACAAACAGACTGGAGCACTTTTGCCCACCAGGCTCTCCCCCTCCCTCCCATTGTGTGTTATTGTGAGGGAAGCTGAAGCTCTCCGAGAATTTGCTGGATTGAGCATACTCACAGTCCATGGGATAAAAGCCAGGGAGAGCAGGTGGCAAACAGTTTACATTAAAAGTATGTATTATTAAAATAGGTGAAGTAGATGTTTAAATAAGTATTTTTTATTCTTGTTTTAATGGTCTAGAAGAAGCACAAATAGTTGTCTTCACATTCAGATCTTCAGCCATGCTATTGCAGTGAAAGGCCACTGCTTTCTTAATAAGGTGTAGATAGCAAGTACAGTAGTGGTATAGCCATTAGGTTTCTTTAATCTGAATTTGGTAAACTGTTCTTGCTACAGCTGATAGTTTTTATGAGGAGAAAAAGAGCAAAGCTGTTATACCTACCATCCATGTAGCTATGCAGAGCAGTGAGCATAGTCCCATCCTGGGGTACATATGCAGAGTATGCCATTTCTTCTAACATGGGTGGAGACAACCTGGAGGGCTGAACTGCTGTGACAGGAGCAGTAGATGAATGATTAGGACTAACATGTTTCTTATGGCGTGCTCTGCAATTCTGAAACCACACCTGAAAGGCAGGAAAACACATCAATCAATCACTAGCACAACAACAACAACCTTGGTGCTTATCTTGAGTTTGCAGAGTGAATTGGGCCCTTTGACACCATGCTGGCAGTCCAAATGGAGAAAAACCCATTCTAAACCTATAAGTGTGGTCAAGTCAGGAATGCATCTTCAGTACCTAGCAGCCCACCAAGGTCAGGGACAGGCACAGTGAGGGGCTGAGCATCTCCCGGGGCCAGTGCCCCCCCAGACTAAGCAGCATCACCTGCAGCCCCACTCAGCACATCCCAGATACAATCTTTGCCCTGCCTGGAACTACTGACAGCAAAGCATGTTTTTCATACGATACCTGCTTGCCTTTTCACACGAAAAAAGACGCAAGAGTCTTTTTTTTTTTTTTTTTTTTTTTTTTTTTTTTTTTTTTTAAGGACTGATTGCAGCAGCCAGATACCTCATTTCTGTAGAAACACTCTGTCAATCTTCCAGGCTAGAATGAGCCGAGGCAACTCAAAATTTATTTTTATTTATATTAACTTATAAATATTTAACTTGTATTATATTTTTAAAAATCACATTTACACATAAGAATACATCCATGTCTTTGCTGAGACATTTTCAAGCAAAGATTCCAAGTTTGTGTTTCAGTTTTGGTTGGCATATGTATACATTTTAACTTTGCTCCATAGAGCAATATCCTAGATATTCACTTGCTCCTAATGTCATACCACAAGACACTTTCAAAAAGAGTGCAAGTCTTAAGAACATACTACTACAGTCAGAAATACATATTTGGAATAACTTAATGCAAATTTCTATACTATTTAGGCTGCGAAGTTTCTTCCTAGAACACTTAATCCTCCACACAAAGTGTAAGAGGACTGCAGCAAGATTTCCAAATTACCATGCTTGTTCTAAGGATGTTGTCTGAAGTTAAAATGGATTAAGATCTTTTTCCATGTTAGAATAACCTCCAAGAAAATTGTGATTGAGCATTTGCAATTGATGAGTACCAGACTATGAGCCAAGTAGCTTCACACTGTTACCTGTATAACACGCCTGCTCAAGCCTGTTCTTTCTGCCAGTTTCTGAAGTGTTTGTGCATCTGGATTGTTGTCCTGAGCAAATTGTGCTTGCATAACCTGAAAAGGCAAGATATGAGATTGCAGGAGCATTTGTGTTGAAAGACAGATTAAACAAACAATCTTCTCAGACTATGGTACTACTCCTTGACTGTCTTCAGGACACTGGGATTTTTGTCATCACTAGTCTCTAGAGTGTACCCAATACATTAAAATAAACAAACAAAACAACAAACAAAACCCCCAAAGCCAAAGCACCAGTCCTTGCTATGCTTGACTGAGCTGTGACGTTTACCAGAAATTGAAGAAACGGATTCAGCTTGGCAGTAGTAAAAACTAGAAGAGGTCCTCTGTAAGATTTCATTAAAAGAACTCCAGAAGAAAATTCACTGCAGAGCAACTCAGATATGCTCAATAAACACCTATAGTAGCAGACCACAGCATAAAAAAGGCATGAGTCATGATACAGCACTGTGAACTTGTCAATCACTATCTGCATCATACATTATATGGAGTAATTGATCTTCTTTTCATCTCCATGGAGGATGCAGGAATGCTCTGTGTTTCCTTCGCCTTTTGCCAACCCAAGAAACAGAAGCTCCACCTTGGCCAACCTGACCTTTTTGATAGTTCAGTTACTCATCTTTGGACAGAAAATCAAAGTCAATACTTGTCTTAAGGATATAAATTACAGCTTTTTTTGAGGAAGCAAATGTCAATTTGGCCTGCATACTGAAGATTTTCACAGGCTTTAAGGATTTGCCCCGTTTATGAAAGTAGGGCTTCATGGATTTCTGCAGGGTATCTTCAGCAGTTTCAAAGCATTATTTTCTCTGTTTTGGATTTTTGACCCATCAGACTTTGCCTGGCTTCATCTTGGAAGATTCAGACTACTACTACTCACCACATTCAGAAACGATTTACTCTTGCAATTTTTCATAGAATCACAGACTGGTTTGGGTTGAGTTAGAAAGGACCGTAAAAGCTCACCTTGTTCCAACGCTATTCCATGGGCACCCTCCCACTGTCCCAGGCTGCTCCAAACCCTGTCCAGCCTGGTCTGGGACACTGCCAGGGATCCAGGGGCAGCCACTGCTGCTCTGGGCACCCTGTGCCAGGGCCTCACCAGCCCCAAAGGGAAGAATTTCTCGCAATATCCCATCCAACCCAGCCCTCTGGCAGTGGGAAACCATTCACCCTTGTCCTGTCACTCCAGGCCCTTGTCCAAACTGCCTCTCCAGCTCTCTTGGAGCCCCCTTTAGGTCCTACAGAACAAAAGCATCCAAAAAAACCACGGACATTCTTCTGCACAAGTACTTTGTAAGGTGAGTAATTACACCATGCCGCTCTGACCCTGCACTTATCCCTACAATGTTTCCTTTGTTTCAAGTCTTACAGCGGCCTCGAGGATAGGTAGAGAGGCACAACAAGCAGATAGAAAGTATCATTAAATAACGAGATTCTGTAAGACCTCAAACTCCTGCTAAAAAGTATGTTACAATCTACTTTCAACAGGAAAAAAAGGGAACCTGGAAGTTTTAATGACAGCGACTGTGAAGAAGCCCTGAACACAGTTCCCATCCTGATGGTTCTAGCCCACTTTCAGCTTCTGCTGGGGAAAAAAGTTCCCTTTTGATGAAGTTCAGGCTCAATGTGCAGGGCTCTTGCCCTGTGCACCTGGTTGGATTATTGCTTGTGTGCTTGTTTTGTGTTAACACCACCTTCTGTCTCCAGTCATGGTTATAATAAGACCCCAAGCTTTGAACAGTCCCATGCCCTTGTGCAGAGCACTACTTAAACACCTCATATTATTACACCTTAAGATGAGTTTCTCAACTGCTTTCACTATGAATAAGATGACAGGCCAACAGAACAGAACTCTCACTGTGACCAGAAATTCCAAGACCTTTTAAACTGAAGGCAAGGATGTACAGCCAGGATTAGGTAGAAAGTCGCATCTTCCTTCTCACTTTAAAACCTCTAAATCTTATCTCCCCACCCCCTCTTTCATTGGAAGCTGGCCCTATCTTCATGTTTTCCCCTAGAAAGCTAATTTAAGTGAAGTAGCTATCGAGAGTTTGAAACAGCTCTGGACTGTTTCAATAGGAGTTAACTCTTGTCAAGGCAGCAAAAAGACAAGAAGCCTGGAAATCAGAGGAGATGCAGGCATTACAACAATTCCAACTTCCATCCTATTTATGTCTTGAAGTCACATACAGTACCCATTTTAAGTACAACTTTTCACATTACGTAATCTGAAAAGTATTTTGTCTTTATTATGTTTAGTGATGCAAATGGCTGATTAAATAGATTTCATCAAGCAATTAAAATAGAACCACCTTTTGGTTTCCACTCTTCAGAATTACAATCTGCCCCAAGGGAAATAAAGAGCTTGAAGAGTACTATTTCACGTTACACTTCCAGAAACATGCTGTGTCTTGATAGTTTATGAGATAGTTTAAAGCATTCAAATCTTTCTTTCCCCCGTATGCATAAAACTTGCTGTTGGTTCAGCACCCATGTCCTGCATAAACCTAAGCTACACAAGATTTTAGCACTGTCTCTACCTGGAGCTGATCTGCTGTGAAGCTGGTCCGAGCTCTTTTCGCTGGTTTTGGATGATTAACATCTTGTTCTGTTAGTAATGCTCCTTCCACACTAATCCCATTACCTGAAACATGGAAAGGAAAACAACACCACCTTCTAAACATTCACAGTGATGTTGAAAGCCAGACTGTTCTCCAACAATAACCAACAGCAGCTGGTCTGCTAAATTTCAGCTTCAGAAAACCCATATTCTATTCAAAGTTAAAATTGATCTAGCACCATAACACATTATGCCCTAAACAACTCCCTTGCAAGTGAAGGAAGAAATAAATTTAACATGATATTTTAAAACCAGGATATGCTATTGCTTTCTTTTCGTTAGGATACAAAACAAGTTATACAGACTAAAAATAAAAAAAAAAACCACCCCCACAAAAAACAAAACCAACCAAACAAAATACCCCAAACGTGAAATAATTTACCATTATTTTGCTTCAAGAGCCTGTGATTCCGGTCTTAGTAAAAGCAGTCAATTATCTCTCAGTACAGAAAACGAAGTAAACCCAAACAATTTAACTAAACCCGAACCGCCAGCATAGCTCTTAACACAACCAGTACGTTACCATTTTCCACTTCTCTTTTCAGGTTGTCCAACATGCAGTCGTAATGTACTCTGCAAAGGACTTTCTCCTCAACCAAAGCGAACTCCTCTCCCGTCGAGAGCTGTCTCTTGCAGGAGAAGCAGGCGAAGCACGCCAGGTGATAGACGTTCCCCTTGGCCCTCCGTACCCAGTCCGTGGAGTGGATGTGGCGCCCGCAGCGCGAGCAGCGCGTTCCGTACCGCCTGCAAGAGAACGGCAACCGGGGCAATCGCACCGGGCACGGCCGGCACCCGGCGGGGCCGGGGGGCAGCTCAAAGCCACGGCATCACTGCGTGGGCATTGCAGGGAAAAAAAAGAAAAAAATCAGCAAGCTCTTATATGATAGCTTAAGGCAAGAAGCTACTGAAATACAGAGGTGTTTTCAGAAGGCATAGAGCAAAGCTGGAGCACTTTAACTGCTACATTAATTCAAAGCACCTCATTGATCCTTTTATAAAGATAATTACTCTTAAAAGCTAAAAGATGGAAACAGAAGATAGCTCACAGTTCCTCAAATTTTTCAAATGTATTCCACATTACTCTAGTAGCAGTCTGAACTAATATTTAGCTACATTACCCCTTTACTAATCTTTCAGCGTCTTCAGCAGAAAAAGGGAAACCTGTATCTTCATAGTTATTTCCTCAATTCTCATCACATTATGATTTTTAAATAAACTAAAAAAATCCACATTTATGTTATCACACTAGAAAATTTTTCTTTGAAGAGGAAACTAGACACCAAAATATGTTGATTATTTAGATAAGAATTTGTGCTTAAGATCTTTGCAGAACCAATTTTTTTTCAAGTCCCACAAAATTCTTTTTTTTTTTCCAGAAGTTTACAGCACTCAGCTTGCCCCCTCCCACTCTGTGTCAAACTTGACTAGCTGGATGCAATCCATTCACTGTACAGCTGAGAATCCCAGAAACAGTTTGGTCTAGAAATCAAGCTAGAGAAGAACTAGCAATTGCATCAAACTTAACAGCAACAATTTTTTCTGCTTTCTGGATCAAAGACTTTGTATTCTGAGTACTACATTGCCAACACAAATAATATCCTTCCTTACAAGATCAGCATACAATTTTAAAAGAATCACATTCTAAATTAAATTCATCATAGAAAAGTATAACTGCTGAAAGCTTCTTTTAAATATCATGGGGTTTATTCTGGATTGATTTTGCAGCTCTTTGTGATGCCTTAAGCCACACACCAGTGAAGCACTACTCCAAACAGATCATCTCAAATCTACATTGTATTCTCAGGTAAGGATGATTCTTTGCGCATACAATGGCTTTACAACAATACTGTTGCAGGGACTCGGACTTTATTCCTCCCTCGGTGCATACACAAGTACGTAATGATATAAATACAGCAGCTATGCACAACAGGGGAAGGGCAGACGGGAGACTTAGCAGGCAGTCACATTACACAGACTTCGGGTTCCCCAAGTCCCTCCTCAAGAAAATGCAGAGTTAAAGCTGCTGAATAGAAACCTAGCAAATGAAAAGGAAAGAGCCTCAAGTGAATTTCAGTTGTGGGTACAGTGAAGAGTTACAAGCAAGTACAACAGGTTGTCTGATAAATTATATTCCTGGATGATATACCTGAAATAATCAAGTTTGCAAAAGATATCTTTATCTTTGATGTAGCAGCTGGTGTGCCTTCCCAGGGATGTTCTGCAAACGCTACATGAGAGGCAGCGCACATGCCAGCAGAGGTCATTTACCTGCAAAAACCCAACAAAAAAAAAAAAAAAAAAAACCACCTCTCAATACTTGTACTACCAATATTGCATTTTATATTTACAAACACTTTTTTTTCCCCAGAAATAGTCAGAAGTTTTACACACCATGATTCACAGAAAAACGATATTGATTGCAAAACCTTTTCTTTACAGAACTGCTTGCATATTGAAGGTTAACTAATTTGATTCAGGTCTTCAGAATAAGATGTCATGGGTTTGTAACTAAAAACAGTAGAAGAAGAAGCAAGAGATACAAGTTCCATGCAGGTATTTTGTGCCCAGTTCTGTTCTCATAGCATTAGAGTAAGAGAACAAGTTTTGGCCTTGTGTAACCTTGGAAAGGCAGCTAACTTACACACTTCTATTTCCTAGTCTGCATAAATTCCTGCCTAAAACAACAACAACAACAACAAAAACCCAAAACCAAATGTCAATAAGTCGTTTAAAATTTTAAAACGTGTATTGAAAGGAAAAAGTAATTCTGTCAGACAGAAACACTCCACAAAGCACTCCCCCATTTGCCACATTTCTGTTAAAGCAAAATTGGTGAATAACATCTGAGTTTCAAAACAGCAGCAGGTGTTTTAATAGCAAATTTGATATTTCTTCAATATGTCCACAGCAAAACTAAACATAGTCGCGGAATGCAGTAGAAATCAACATTTTTGAAAACCTACATATAATTTTGGGGCATACAAAATAAATAAAATGAGAGCATTTTTAATTTCTGCTTTCCTATAGAAGTAACTCTTAATTGTGCAGATATCGTGAATCACCTAAATAAATCATTTGACAACCCAAGACTCCCAGTGACCACAAAAATTAAGTAATAACCCTCTGGATAATCCCATACTATATAGGAGGAATTCTGAAAACCAAACAATGAAGAAGTTTAAATTTATTTTTCCCCACTGAGCCAATTTCTCATCTCATACCAAACACCCCATATATTACCTGTGGGAAATGAGACTTGAGGTAATCCAGGATATGCCTTTCAACAGAGCATGGCCAGACAAACCTCAGAGAAAGCAGGGCATGGACTCCAACGCTGCTGCTGGGATCCCCCATTTCAGTCATTCTTCAGGCTGCAATATTGCAGTTTGCCCAACGCTTTCCTAATCCTTACCCTTATTGGCAGCCACCTTTCCATACACTGAGACAAGTTTAGACCACAACACATGAAACTATTGATAGCAGATGATAGCTGTCACCAAACCCTCCCAGCCGTCTCTTGGAAAGGCCGCAGAACAGAGGGGCAGCGCTGAGCCAGACTGAGCCTGCCCGCAACCAGTCCTGCGGTGCCAAGGCTCCCTGGGCCTCCCAGGGCCACGCCAAACCCCGGCACGCAGCCCTGCCCATCCGAGATCCGACTGGCATCCCGGGCACCGAGAGCCCGCTGCCTCTCCTGCAGAGACCGCCGCTCTTCCAGAGAGCGAGACACCAGCAGCTTTCGTGCCTGCCCCATTTGGTGCCACTTGTCCGTGCTCCTACTCGTCAATTGACAGGGATGAAGTTGAAAGGTGTGCTGCTGCTGGACAGTAGCATATCAGCATCGATTAATCTCTGCCTAAACAAGAAGCATTAACAGCTAATTTAAACTCAAGGCTAAATAATTTAGAGGTCCTTTGGTCCAGGCCCCGTTATCCTGGTTGTTCAAATAGGAGACAGCGGCGATCGGTAAACAATAAATGAGCTGCCAAAACATCACGGGAGTTAACAGAACTGAAACTGAGTTCAAATCAGTCAAGTCAGTCCACCCGCCCGTTCTGTGCTAGCCCAGGCTACTGCAAAGGGGACGGCGTCACCCGAACCAGGAATTCGTGGCATCTCATGCTCCAACCCGACTTTAACTGAACACTACCCCCCGTAGACATTTTCCTTGGACCTCCTCATCTCAGACAAGACCTAAGCGGATGATTCAGTAACACCAGTTATGCTTCCAGGGCTGTCACCCACTATCACTTTGCAATTATACAACAACGTTGCTTCAGGCTGATGGAATCAACCGACTTGTGTCATAATCGTTGCTCTGACTTTTGAAAGCAAACACAGAAAAAATCTGACCCAGAATAATTTTAACTGCTGTAATACAAAAGGTAAATAATCTCCCCTCGCCCTCCCCCCCGCAGTAAGACTTCATGTTTAAAGCCACTTGATTTCGTTTGTTTTTAAATTATCTTACTCGGTCCTGATTGCTAAGACTAGAGAACTACTCCGCACGTAACCTTTCTTTCAAATATACTAGTTGACCATCTTCTGCAGGAATAACTTATTTCCACATTTCTCAGGAGGCACTTTTGGCTTTGAGACTCAGGACGTTTCCCCCAGACATACTTCAGTATAATGCAGGTCGCGCCACCGCCATCTGACCGCGGCCGGGACCGCCCGTTCCCATTCCCTTCCCCGCTTCTCCCGGTGCGTCAGGAACGCGCAGCCCAGCGCAAGTAGCGTCACCCGAAATACCGACAGCAGCCAGGGTTCCCTCTCCGGCCCGAGCACCGCGAACAAACGTGCTGGGACTCTGCACTCCCGTGTCCGCGGCGGCTCCGCGTCGTCCGGGGAGGGCTGAGCCGCAGCGATGAGGTGTCCTGGAGGGCTGTACCCTCGGATCCCACCGGGCCCGGTTCCCCGGGCTCTCCGGGCACTGCCGGCGGCCCAGGCAAGCTCTCCGTAAACGGGCCGCCCTCCAGCCTCAGCGGTGGGGGAAGTCGCCAGACGAAGGGGGCTCCGGGTCGGGCGCCCTTACCTTGAGCAGGTACTTGTCCACAATCTCCAGGCCGCAGCTGCTGCACACGCACTTGCCGGGGGCGCAGCCCGAGCCTGAGGCCATGGACCGCGGCGATGAAGAGGGCGACAGGGCAGCGGAGGAAGAGCAGGAGTCCTCGTCAACTGCTGCGGGGCTGGCCTGCGGGAGCGCGGGGAGACCGCGGTCAGCGCCCGGCCGCGCCCAGGAGCCCCGCGCCGGCCCGGTCTGGCCCGCCCACACCTGTGGGTCCCGCCAGGACCGCCGCGACCGGGGCCACCGAGCTGCACCAGGCGCCCGGGCCGCGCCGCCCCCCGCCCGCACACCTTCTCCGCCGAGCCGCCGAGCGCGGGCAGGTCCTTGTCCTCCAGCCTGCAGACGAACATCGGATCACTCTTCCAATACATGGCCCTACCCTACCACATACCAGCCCTCGGCGGGCGGCGAGCCGGCTCCGGGGACCCCGCGCCGGTCTCTGCTCTCAGAGCCTGCAGGAAAAAAGTTTTGTTTTCAAGTGGGTGGACCTGCCCCGCTGGCCTCACCTCCTGCACAGAACCCGCCTTCCAGCGCGGCGGGGCCGTTATCTCCACCAGCGAGCCCGTGCGGGTTTAGTGAGGGGAGGAGGCACGGAAAGGCCCCAACATCAACAACACCACAACCCCCCGCCCCGAGAATGCCCTCGCTTGTCATATCTTTTGCCACAGCTTCCCCGCATCATTCCAAGTCTAAGTACACGTTCCAAGTTACAGCTCCCTGTGAGCGAACACGGACGAAAGCGAGAGCCCGTGTGACAGGAGGGATTTTCCCACAGTCCTGTATCCCAAAACCCAAGCGAAACCTGCAGCTCAAACTCATAGCTTCTACATCCATCTCACTACCTCACCTGCTCCTTGCATCTCCGAAATCCCGTAATAAAAACTTTCTCATTTAGCTAAAATGGAAGGAGCTGAGCTGCGGAAGCGCTCCTCCGGCTCTGAGCTCCCCCAGGTGCTGCTGTTTAACACCAGTGTCCCGGTGGCACCAGAAGCAGAGGGTGCAGAGGCTGGCTGCCCCTCACTACCTGCAGAACCAGCCGGCGTCTTTCCGCGGAGAGGCTGTGGGTTACGGGCACCCTTCCTCCACGATCACAAATCTTGTCTGTAGAGTTCCCTTACACCAAACACTGATGGTGCTCTCGGGACATTAGAGGAGAATAAAGCAGTAAGTTGTCCTTTGCACCTGAGGTAAATAACCGGTATCTGCTTCTAGGCACGTGCTTAACCAGCCAGCTGTTTTAAATTAAACTTGTCGTTTACTTTCCATCTTTTCTCTCACCTGTGTGGTTCAGCCTCGCTTCCCCGTGGATGCAGGACGTGTTGTTGAGCCTCGGTAAAGCGACCTGAGAGAATTGCCCCTTACTTTTATAAACATGATGGATTTGATAAAAGGGAATGCTGCATTTGAGGAGATGAGCGAAAGGAGAAACCCCCTATTGTTCTCCATCTAAAAAGAGATGATCGTTGTTTCAAATCGCGGGGCCCGATCCTGCGGAGCAGTAACTCGGCTGTGCCGAGCCCCGGTAAAGCTAGGACGTCCCGTCAATTACTCGTTTGTCCAGCGATTTTAACCCATCTAACCGTAGGCAGAATCTCGCTGACATCCAGTCTCGGTGTCCCTGACACCGCTGCCTCAGCTTAGCAAGCAAGGCTTTGGGGTTTGCGATGACCGTGGCGTGGCTCGGCGCAGCGCGACCGACGCCCGGCCCGGCGTCCGGCAGGGAACGCAGACGACACCGGCCCCTGGGAGCCCCAGCCCAGCCCCGGCCAACACCTATGCTGGCCTGGAGCTGGCTTTCTGGCGTCTCTCCCGAGGACCCGGTGTGTGCTTGCCGAACCTCCGAGCCAAATACGGGCCCCGACCCGGCCCGCGCACCCGCCCCGCAGCGACGGGCTGCGGCCCCGCAGAGAGTCCGGTAACCGCACCTCTCCGCCGCGCTCTAGGGCCTCCCGCAGCAGGGCTGCCCCCGGGCTCTGCTCCCTGTTCGCAGTTGTACAAGTCGGAGCGCAAGCTGCCTAGTGCTCGGGCGGCCCCCCCGGTCACAGCGGAACGGAACGTTCGGCTCGGAGCAGGACCAGCGCGGATCCTGCCCAGCCCGCATCCTGCCCCCCACGCGGATCTCCCCATCCGTGACTGAAACGGACTGGCACGACAGCACTAGTGTCGTCTGTCGCCGGCAGCACGACAGAAAATGAGCACCTGGCAGGGGGTTCCGAGGGATGCGTTGTGGCGGGGCCGGGCCACTGTGATGAGCCCGTGAGGTGAGCCCAGACGCGGCGGATCGGGCACGGCCGGGAGCAGCGTCGAGGCTGTTGTTCGTCGGTGCTTTTCCTACGCTTTCAACGAGCTTAATAATAGGGTTGGTGCGCTCTCCGAGGAGGGCTGCAGGTTAGATTTCTATAAGATAGCCCCCTTCCTATGCGCTTTTTCTCTCTGGAAATACAGCGGTAGGAGTCAACAAAGTAAACCTGCGCGTTTTTTGCAGCGGCGATAGTAAGATTACGTACGAGCAGCGGCAGTTCATACTACGGTGCGGGAGACCCCCACGTTTCCGTACCTATTCTGGAGCCGGCTCCACCAGGTGACGAGCGGGCGCTGGTCGCCCCGGTCTCCCCTCCCGCCCCGAGGCTCCGGAGCACCCCGCGCAGTGCGGGGGTCTCAGCGGAGGCGGGGCAGGGGACGCGCTGCGGGGTGCGGTGCTTGGCGGGGCTCACCCAGGGCCTTTCCGATGGCTGCGCGGAGTCGCAGGCTGGGTCGGCCGCTCCGGGGAGCGGGAGGTTCGGGGAGCCAGGAGGAAAACGCGCCCAGAGAACAGTCCGTCAGCAGATCCGGGTTGTTATGGCCGGAGGAGCTTCGCAAGAGGTGAGCGGTTTTGCCGAGCTAATTGGAGAGAGCCGTTATTTCTGAGAAGTGGTCAGAAACGCGATAATGTGTACAGGGTGGACGTGGGAAGTATATGGGCTTGTTTATCCGGGGTACACCTTGGCCCGTGCGCCTTTATCACCCGTCTCTCGGAGCTTCAGTCTAAACTTCGTCCCTTAAATTACACGCCCTCGATATTTAAGTGAATATTCCCTGAATCGTTTTCTGAAGAGATGGAAACGGGTAGGCACGCAGGCTCTAGAGAATTCCCGACTCTTGCGCTCCCTGCTCTCCCACTGTGCACATCGGAAGGATGTGTCCCTTTTTGGGGCGCCGGGTAGGACCCCGCAGCGTGTCGTCGCGCTCTCGGCAGAGACGGGAGGGAAGGAGAACCTGCCGGGGGGCGGGCAGGGTGACCCTGGCCTGATCCTGCTGAGGCTGAGAGTGGAGAAGAGCAGGGGACTCTGGGGGAACCCTCCGACGGGAACTGTATCTACTTCTGATTCCTTTCTCTCAAGAGTTATACCAAGATATATGTAGGTGGGAGCGCTGAGCAGTTGCACATAGAAGAGATCTCTAAAATATTTGACGATACGATACAGCACGAAGAAAATACTGAACACGGAGAATTAGGGCTGTTTTAACGAGAGGGTGTTAGCATACGGACTCCTTCATCAGAGACTGCACCGTGCTGCAAGCGCAGGCGGCAGGGTGCTTCTCTCTGGAGTCTTCTTCAGCGACACCGGCTCTCCCGTTAAAACAAGTTCTGTAAGAATTGAATACCGCCACTGTGGTCAGCTTACGAAAACCGGCACCGGGACCAGGGCCGCGGTGACCCGGGTGCTCACGCCCGGCCGGTCCCGCTGGGCACGGCGCTGCCGGTGCCCGAGCGGAGTTTACCGGCGCCCGCCCAGAGGCTCCCTCCGCGCTGCCGGCGGGACGGGAGCGTGGCAGGGCAGGGGGGAACGGCGGGACGCGCCGTCCCTTCAGCTGAGCGCCACCTCATTCTGCCTCAGCAGCTGCTGGCAGGAGAGCTCGGAGAGGTGGGACGGCTCAGAGAGGGAAGCTCGGCACCCGTGCGGGACAAGGTTCACTTCCCCGGAAGCTCTCCTCTCTTGTGTCTACCATGTCTCGGCACTACTTGCGTGTTTGTACACCTGCAAGTGTCCAGAGGTTTTAAATCTGTAGATCGCCGCGTGTTGGGTTGTGGAGCCTCCGTGGGCTGTGGAAGAAAGAACCGAGCCAGCGCCCCCAGGCTTGCTCTCCGTGAGTTTGCACG
This sequence comes from Cinclus cinclus, assembly GCF_963662255.1. Taxonomy (NCBI): domain Eukaryota; kingdom Metazoa; phylum Chordata; class Aves; order Passeriformes; family Cinclidae; genus Cinclus; species Cinclus cinclus. The sequence goes on along the minus strand of NC_085053.1, from coordinate 30,830,874 downwards.
CCCACTGATCCCAGCCAGTGGTAAAAGACGCAGGCTTTGGACTAGCCCTAAATAATTGACTCTGGGCTGATTTAATGCGAAGGAAATGAACCCAGTCTCTTACCAATGACTCCTTTTCCAAATCAGTGCAATGCACTTCCCTTGGGTCGGGCTGTCTGTCTCCGGTTTACAGGTCTAGGATCTTTCAGGGCTGAAGACACGTGGTTTTCGTTCACGGCTCTTCCAGTGTAGAGCTCTGTGTTGCTTAGTTGTCGTTGTCAGTGGCAAGATCAGTAAAAGGAAAAAAATTCCTATTTCTTAACTGGATTCCTGAGGCTGTGATTCCCCTACCAAGATCAAGAATTTGATGCAATTTGCTGGTTTTTTTTTTTGTTTGTTTTGTTTGTTTTTTTTTTGTTTTGTTTTTTGTTTTTTGTTTTAACTTTTTTCCTTCCCTGCAAGAGGGGGCTTGGGGTGAGGAGGCAGATGGTAAGAGGAGAGATCCAAGCGAGGAACTTCTTAATTTATTTCAACTCTTAGTCTCTGAACATACAATCTGGATGAAAGCCGTGCTGTTCAAATCAAGTGTTGCATCTCTGCGTTCCTGAAATCGCGGTGAACGCTTGATGTGGAAGTTGAGTTTACAAGCATCTGTGCTAATTGTGTTACGCTGTCACTCAGGGAAAGTGCTGGGGACAGAGGAAATTACAGCAGCGATCAGATTATGTAAAAGAGCATTTTGCCAGTAATTAATGGAAGGCAAAGCCAAACTGGAAACCACGGTGGGTTATTTATAAATATACAGGCACGACGTTGTTTATAAATGCATAGGAACAAAGGGGATGTCCTGGTTTCGGTGAGCACGGTAACTCCATGCTGGAAGGCCCGAAAGATATCAGGTCTGCCTGCCTGATTCCTTTCGCTTCTGTTCCTGCGATGAATAATCACTCTCTGGCAGGAGACCCGAGCCGTCAGGCGGGGGCCCGGGGGCCACAGGCTCGGAAGGTTTTCGGCTCCTTCGGCGGTCGTCCATGCGGACAGGACACAGCCGGAAGCCCCTCCCTGGACGGGCTTTGGGAAACACCCGAGGGGTGCGGCAGTAGGAGAACTTCCCTAGGAGTTATCTCTGCCCCTCGCAGGCTGTCCAGCTGCTCCGGAGGCCCCTCCACCGGAGCCGCGCCCGGCTGCGGTCGGAGCCACCGACGGCCGTGCGCGCCGGCTGCTCGTCCCGCAGCTTGCTCTGCGGGACACCGCGCGGCCCGGGGAAGGGGGGAAGGGCTGCGCCGGGATCTGCGCAGGTATTGTGGAAACCTTGTACTCTCCCAGCTCCCCCGCGGAACCCTTTCCCGGTGGGCCCTTGGTCGCGCCCGACGGTCAGCGCGTCCAGCCGAGCGCGATCTCCGCGGCGTGAGCTCTGCCCCGCACCGTGAGCACCGCGCCGCTACGAGCTCGCAGGGCCCCCGTCCCGCACCGCCCACGCCCCGGGACTCGTACGAGCCCTCTTCGGGCCGTGGGCCGTGATGGCTGTCGGTGGAAGGACAGAGGTGACGGGGAAGGACGCATGGAGCGGGGGCGGCTGAGGCGAGAGCCCACGGTCGGCGAGCAGAATTCCCGGCCGGCGGTGCCGGGCGGGGCGGGCCGGCCCGGGACCCGCCGGGCTTGGAGGAGCGGCGCGATGGGCACTGGGCTGTGCCGGGCAGAGCGAGCTGGAAGCCGCGGGGCCCGGGGGGCCGAACCGGACCGCATCCTGCTCCTGGCCGCTCTGGCGATTGCTCCGAGAGGAAGGATTCGAGCCTGCCCGGGATTTGGCAAAGACGAGCGCTGGCCGGGCAGCGCCGGCGGCTGCAAGTCCCCTCGGACGAGGCTGCCCCGGGTTCCGAGGCACCCTGCCCGGTATCAGCCCCCGCCGAGGGGGCACAGGCATCCGCCGCTGTGAGGAACGACAGCTCTCTTCCCCACAGCACAGCAAATGCTTTTCGGAGAAAAATCAGAGTTTCAGGGCAGATTCATCTTTCAAATTTCCCCCCAGCCGCTTTGTGACTGCGTGTTTATACAGTGTTAAGTGTGCGTATTAAAGTGAAAATATCTGTTAAAAATCGAGTATATTTGGGATTAGCGAGCTAGAGATGTTTTGTTTAGTAAGTATGCGGAGTGGGAGGGGAACTCATGAACGAAAGGTGATTCATTCATACCAGGTCTGAAAAACACAGAGAGCCTCCAGAAAAGAGATCCTGGTTTGCTGCCCACAGCTTACAACTGACGAAATGTTTGCATGTGTCTACAAGTAAATCAAGATTTACAGTTTTCTAACTGGGGTTTACAAAGTGCTACTGTAATCCTCTGAAATAAAATACATTTATTTGCAAAGTCCAGAGGCTGCAGGTTTTAAACAGCAAGAAGTGCAGTGTTCTAAGTAGAAAAGAGAAATATTATTCTTCTTGGTGCTTATAATTTTTAAACTGATCTGGCAACTTCAATCCTTGACTGACACTTACAGAGCTGAGTGGGGAAATTTTAGCTGGGGCCAGGGTGATGTTGATCTGGAGGAGAATGAAGTGCCTGAACAATAGGTTTTTGTTCAGAAATCTTTTATTGAGTTTAGTGCCTGAAAGCAGTCCAGTCCTGAAAGCTTTTGGGCAGGTGACAAAATGGGGAAAATACCATATTAATTTCAACACAATTTTCTTTGTCAGCCTACTTGGTCTGAGCTGTTTTCTGAGTTTAACTAACCTGCTCACACAGGAAAGGACACTGGTTAGGATTTAAAATACATCTTTGATCTGTGAACACATGGTGGCTGTAGGAAAAATCATTGTTCCATGGTACCTTGGTTATAATTATGGAATCCAGTCATAGTTCTGCTGCAGTCAGCAATGCCCCAGCTATTGTGTCTTTGCTTTTGAAGGACAGCAAGGATAAGTTTCACTGAGCATATGTAAAAAAGAAAAAAAGTAACTGAAGATGTTGATTACTTAAACAGCATGTTAACAACACCGTCTTGTTCACCCCACTGCTCTACACGAAGTTACTCATTCAATTTTTGGGGCCCAGGAGATGCTATGCGCTCATGCACTCTCAGTACTCTATATTCCACAGTGAAAGTCAACAAAAATTGAATTCTTTTACTGGTCATCTAAGAGATGCTTCTGTTTGTTGCTTCTGCTTGAGATGGCAGAAGGAGAAGAGAGTGATGGAACCACTAAATTTAAAAGCAACTCTTTGTTTTAATATATACACGGAAACACTCAAAGAGGAGTCAGTTCTGGCTGATTACCTGAAAAAAAGGTTTACATACAACAGCACTTCATTGTTTGATGTTTTGCTGATCCTTGGTACCAATCTTAGTGTTGGTGCTTGAGCAGGAGAAAAATTATTTCACCAACTCTCACGAAGGTTTGATGGATAAAAGAAAACTTAGAATTGAGTGAAACGCTGACTTACCATCAGGGTTATAGAGACTATAGTGTTGGTGCGATTCTACTGCTCTGTTATAAATATCCAAATGCCTACGTCCCCTTCAATCAGCCTCTGGTGACACGGAGAGGCAGATTTACAAAGCAAAGAATGCAATGGGCCCCTGCTCAGGGTTTTGTGGCTCAGAGTGTCACAAAAGTGAAGCCCTTGCACTGCCGTGCTCCTCTCCCAGTGTGTGGAGCCCAGTTGGGCTGGAGCCTATGATTTTGGCAAGAGGAAAGACAACTCTGTGGATGCCTTCTGGCTTTGTGCTTGTCACAGCAGCAGCTGTGAGGTCATCAGGGTCTGTCTGGTTTTGCCTCCGAGATAGCTGCAAACAGAGTGGGAGACATGGCCTCTCTCTGCCTTGTTGTGTTCTGCAATGTTTGTTGCTGCATTTCTACTGTTGCTGTGGAAATGTGCACTTTCTGGTGAGACAAAATCACAGAGAATTCAGAAATAAAAATTACATTCATCTTGTCTTCACTGCAGTTCATACCAGTGTTTTGGGGGATTTTCGTACTGATGTTTGATTTCCCCCCACATTCTCACGATGCTGCTTTATGTGTAAATATTGGTGTAAAATGGGATTTGCATGATCCCATAGCGAGTATTTCAGACAGCTAAATCTCTGCAGGAGTGCAAAAGGAGAACGTATGGATTCTGTTCAGTGCTAGAGGCTATGAATGTGCTATTCAGCTATAATACATATGACTAGATGATATATACAAGAAGAACTGACCAGAAAACTACTACATCTAAAGACCAAAGAAGGAAATAAGGAGTTGGTATAATGAAGGACTCCTTCCCTTATTTAGTGAATGTAGATTAAGAATGTTGATTGGTACAGAAGAGAAACAAAAATATCAAATGTGCAGTCTCTGTCTAACCACAAATACATCTTTTGGAGCAGACAGGTGCTAGGTAGGGCTCATCCCTGCAGTAAGAGGGTAACTGGTGTGGTCTATGATGACAGTTCTTGAGGCAACACAGTTCACTGATATGCTTGCCAAACTGACAGACAGGATACCTTCCTCATTGTCCACTGCCCTAGGAATAATTGAGAACTCTCTCTGCAATGTTTAATTTATGCTGTTTTTTGCCATGCAGAGAATTTGTGGTTAGCATTGGTTGTATCTTTGGTGCATTCCAGGGGAACAACACTTCCTCTCTGGTGCTATGTTGATTCCCTTTCTTGAACTTCTCATTTGTGCTGCACACAGCTGCAAGGTCTGGCTCTCATCAGGTTTTAGGAGCAGCCCATCAGTGCAGGGTTGCATTTGCCATCTTGAGGGGAGAAGTCAGGCCACCACTTGGAGACAAATGAGATTAGAAGGGGGACACACAAACTGCATCAAGGTGGTTGGAGAGCAGCTGGACCATCCAAAAATCATCTGCTTCATGTTATATTTCTTTTTTGTGGCGGGGTTACCAACTTCTGCACCAGGAGTTACCCGTCAATGGGCATTGGTGGGACATGTGTACGCCTGTGGGCAGGTAGCTAGTGTCTCTGTGTGTGCACAGATGGGCTAATTTAGAGCACCCAGAAAGAGTCAATAGCTCTTGGACCTGGTCTGCCCATGGCAGCCCTCACTTCTGCCTGTGCCTGGTGTCAGCTGAGCAGCTTTGACCCTCAGGTGGGGTTTGTGGGCCTCGTGTCTGAGCCTTACCTGGTGTGTGCAATGCCTTAGCTAGAGACATAAGTCTGGGTTCTATCTCTGTGCTCAAAGAAAGAACAAAGCAGGCTTCCTGGGGGTGAGGTGCATGCAGAAATGCCAGTACACAACATGAGGGAGGTATCAGTACAAGTCAACAAAACCCTTCTGTCTTTATTTCAGCAAGTGCCAGACCTTCCCCATCCTCAGGCTTATGTCTGACTGTATATTGTAGAGTGCAGTTAAAGCTTCCTTGCACTAATTGTTCCAAGTAGCAGATTCTGTGTAATCATCTTTGCACAGTCCTTGAATTGTTGAACAACTTTTTAGCCAGAAGTCCTAAGAAGCAGTGGAAATATTTATCTTGGAGTCAGAGGGGACTGTGCACTTTACACAATTCTCAGCTCATAACAAATGAAAAGTTTTGTTTTAGTTTGGCTTTATCTAGATGTGTCAATTTCTGATTAGGATTTAAGGAGAGGACTTAAAATTACTTAATTGTGTTTCGTATATCTTTTATTTAACACTGCAAGCAAAATAAATCAGAATGAGATTAATTAATTTTAAATTGTTGTTGTTGTTAATTATATAATTAAGACCTCAAATACAGAAACACTTTTATTTGAGTAGAAAAAAATGTCTTAAAATAGGTATGTAAGAGAAATAGAATTTATTTTCAGGGTCAGTCTTAATAAATTGTATTATATATATTCCTGGATCCTGTTTTCTTTGAAGTTCATATCACTAAAGAGTTCTTCTTGGTGCAGCTGAAGCATCCCTTCTTTCTAGCTCTGCTGTTGTTCAGGGTTTGTAGAAACCCTTGTTTTTACTATAAGAGAAAATTAAGAACCAAGTATGTTTTCACCAGTTTGATTTGACAAATAAAAGTACTTTTACCCACTGTGTGTAAGCACCAGCTGCATTTTGATATTAAGAGTAGTTAAGACAGGGCAGCCTGCTCTCCAAGTGCATCTTTGTGGTTTCATTGTCCACAACACCTCTCACTTTCTCACAAGGGATGAGGCAAGAGATTCCTTCTGTCTCATTTTCAGAGAACAGTTAAGCACCTTCAGGCAACACAAAGTTCATAATTTTGAGGCTCAGCTGAGATCATCTGCTCCCACAAAATGCATTCTTCAGGGTTTGTGTCAGTCTTTAACCAGTTGCCAGGAGGCTCCTTTCAGTTTTGTCCGGCAGAGAGAGCAGCTCTCACCTCCTTCAGGGTCACCTGAAGAACTGTCCTCCTATGCTGAGTGCCCATGGGTCACATTGGTGATTTGTCCGTTTACAACCCTCCCTGTCATTTTAAGTGTGGGGTAATATCTGGGCAAAAGCACAAGCTCATGGATCTGATGCAAAAACTTTAAAGTCCATGGTCAGGAATGAAGAAAGAAACAGAATTAGACCAGCTCAGTGCCTAGAAGTGAGGATTTAAATATATTCTGCACTACTTATGTATGCCTCCTTCCATTTAATTTCCCAAATAAAAGCCCAAATTAATTAAGCCAAATTAATTTCCCAAATAAAGTTATTTTAGGAAAGCATTGGAAGAATGATAGATGCAGTTAGGGGTGTAATATCTTCCTCTGCAAGTGGGATACTGGAGGAAGCTTAACATTCTGTAAAAGTGATATTTTTTTTTCTTAAATTGTTCCACTTGTCACAAGTTAATTTTTAAAATACTTGTCCATCAGAAATTTTCTGACTGGTGCTGGTGTAAAATGACAATTGTTTTTTGTGTTGAGATGAAGCTGAAGTTCTCTAACCAGTTAGCTGAATTTGGCCTGTATCAAGTCCCATGTTTCTCAAGAGGTGTGTAAACCAGCTGTGTTGTGGAGTAAGGGGTGGGGGGGTTGTGCCAGTGTAGGAGAGGATTGTCACCAGGACACTGTCCCATCCCCAGATGGCCAGATCAGAGCTGCACACCGGCTGGGCTGTGCTGTGCTTGCACTGCCACAGCAGAGACACACACTGAACAAGTTTTATCAGATATTTTCAAGGTCAATTGCTTCTGGAGGGACTATCAGATTAAGTGCCAGTCATCTTAGCTTTAGCTAATTTTATCTGTTACATTGTCAAAATATTTTTCTATAAAAGATCAGGGACCAGGCTGCCTTGCTTCTGAAATCAAGGGCATTTTTCTGTTGAGTTGAGTTGTATATATAAGCTGTCCCACCATGCTTCTCAGAAGAGAAGGAACTTCACATTTTCTCAAATCTGTTGCCAATGTGCAGGGCAGCACTTCAAGGTCAGAGAGCAGGTGTAGGCCAAAGGGTTGAACACCCAGTGAGTGCAGTTCATTGGGGTCAAAGCAGCTGGTGGTTGCAGGGCTGGCAGGGCTGCCCATACAGTGGGTGCCCCGTGGGCACGGGCTGCTCACCCCTTGAGTCGTGGCGCCCCCTCCTGCCTGTGCCACCAGCGACTCACTCCAGACCTGAGGATGCACAGAGGAGGGGACAGCTAGGTGCTAAATCCTGTTCTTACCTCAGGTGCCTCGCAAGGAAAACAGTGCTTGTTTTTGGCAGATGACGCTGCCTTTCAGCAGCTCAAGGCATTATCAGTCTTGATTCAAACCATTAATGGCCTCTGGAGCAGGCACTTACAGCAATGTAGTGTCGAATTTATTTGCTTGATAGAAGAGTGCAAATGAGTGACAGTTGTTCAAATGCCTCTAAATTACTGGCTCTTGAGCATCAATCTACCATGTCCCTTTGGTATTTTTGCTTCCCCTTGGGGGGCTGCATTTTGGAAGGAGGGGTGAGTTTTGCCTTCAAAGTGAAAACTTGGACTATAAGGCTGGCATATGCCAAAGAAGGGTATTTGAAAACCCTGAGAGCTTTCCAACCATACACCACAGGAGATGCTCTCCCACTCAGACTAACCCAGCCCACAGTCCTTCTTCCTGCAGAAAAAGCCCCTTACAGTGCTCCCCTCAGACTTTAATGAGTTTAGTCTGCAGGATTTCCTCTTCCGGTGACATTATCAGGAGAAATTACCCTATACCATTACCTGTGGCCAATGAAGGCTGACAGGCCTCTCCTAGACTGTGTCTGATGCCCTCAGGACAGGAAAGTATTCTCTGGACTTAACCCTTTGAGGCTGCTCTCACCTCCACCTTCCAGCTTTCTGCAGTGGCAGCACTGGGGTTCCCTGTCCCGTGTTCTTGGGGGCTGTGGGTGCTGCCACGGCTTTTATATATATATGTATATATATATGTATACACACATATACACACACATATACACATACACATACACATACACATACATATACATATACATATACATATACATATAGAGATATAATACAGATATAGATATAATACAGATACAGATGATATAGATATATCTCATAATGGGTGCAGTGGGTTCCTATGGGGGGCCTCTGCTCCATGGGAGCCTGGGGAGAGCATGTAGGGAATTTGTGTTGTTGTGTGACATCCAGCTAAACAGGATTATAGCCAAACACCACTTTTTTAATTGAGTCTTTTCCTTCCCCTCTGGTGTTACTGTGCAACACTCATTGCATGGATATATCATCCATTATGACAGTCTGGGAAGGGTGCACCTCAGAAGTGCTCAGGACTCTGATGGATTCACTTTACATCTTTTGGCTATGTCCACAGCCAGGTGCTGTCCAGCTTATGTTATGTGACTCAGAAAAGTGTTGCTTTACATCCCCTGTATCATTCTATATCTACTACAAAATTACTACACACAGAAATTCAGGCTTCTCTCTCTGTACTAGTAGAGTAAGCAGTGTTCCTCTCTACATGACCTGCAAGGGTACTGCGAGTCGAAACCCTTGACTAAAACATCTACATAGCAAAATATAGGGAAACATCTTTGCAAGGTGGTTTTCCTCACTTCTTGTCTGATAATTTTGGGTAACAAAATGTTGTCACCCAAAATTGTAACTGTCCTGTGGCACCAGCCTGGGAAGGATGAAACAAGGTTCAGGAAAGCATTCTGTGCCTTGTGGCTTCAGTGCAGCGTTCACAAGACTCTGCAGGGAGGACTCCTGGGAAAAAGGCAGTGTTGGCCTGCTTGGAGGGTACCCAGGAGAAACATCCTTTTTCCCAATCCCAACTTCACCCCACTTTGCTGACCGTCTGAGGGGATGCAGTCTGCAGGGAAGGATTTGTCATGTGTATCGGCAGCAGTAATTCTGTCTAGTGTCATTTTGCTCTCTGGCCCAAATGCCTGGCTGGGGAGCTCTCTGTGCCCGTGCTGGCTCAGGGCTGAGCTGCTCTGCAGGGAGCTAACCTGGCACAGTTCCAGAGCTGTAATGTGGAGGATGGAAGCAGGATGGAAGGGGGATTAGTGCTTCTTGTGTATCATTGTGGATCATCCTTCTTTCCTGGGGAGCAGAGGACTCTTCCTGCTCCTGTGAGGCAGCGAGTGTTAAACCCTGCCTTGGGGCCCTGCTAGGAATTTGCATTTCTCTCTCTGCTTCTAATTCTTCAGCTTTTCAGGGGCTTCATTAGTCCAATCACTAGTTTCACTGCTTGGAGAATTATTCTGGCTTTTTGTTAATGGCAGGCCATCATGTAAAGCTTGACCTTGGCTTCTCAGTCAGTTTGGTAATTTTTATTTGGCCTCAAAAATATTCCATGGCTGGAGGACATGCTCTGTGTAAAACTCAGAGCTTCATCTGGTAGTGATTTGTCATTTATCAGGCTTCGGGCTTGCTGCCAGCTCAGCTGTTGCCAAACAAAATGAAGTCAAAAGAATAAAATGATTATCAGAAAAGGGCTTAGAAATGCTGCAAATGAAATAAACTAAGAATAGCTTAAAACTAACATGAGGATATATATAATTAATCACAAAAATCATGGGGACGGGCAGCAAGGGAGTTCAGGTTTCCCCTAGACTAAGTCCACACTGGAAACATTTCAGTATTGTCTGTCACACAATATATAGGATTTAGTGGATCATCAAGACAAAATTTCCTGTGAGCAACAGGAACAGTCTGTGTTTTGAGTCCTTTGCCTATAGAACAGTTGGAAGTCCATTTTCAAATGGACAGCCTAAATCCATAGAAACTTGGAAAAAGTTTCAGTTTATGAAATTTTTGGGTTGAAGGACAAAGCACAACAGGTGAAAAATTTTGTGTTACATACCAAGTGAACATATATAGTTTGTATAAGGTTTTGTTGTTCCTTTACCCTACCACTACTGGGTTTTTGTTTAATATTCACATTTAGACAGAAGTTGTAACTTGATGTTACAAATTAGATGTCAAAAATAATGCTCATTCAACAAACACTTTATTCAAATAACAGGTGCTTATAGGTCTTGTATGTTGTTTAAGATACAATTCCACAGCTCTGGCAGCAGACAGCGGTGAAGGGAATTCTTTACAACTTTTAATATGCTAATTTAATAATTATTATTCTCAGCTGTGTAAGGTAAGTCAGTAAAATTTAATGGAGGCAGAAACAGAGGTGTGGGGAAATTAATGACTTGCCTGGTGTCCTGGAGGATTGGGGTCTGCTAGCATGCTTCCACCCCAGCAGCACGTGGGGCTGTGGGTACACACAGGTGGTGTGCTGTGGTATGAGCATGCTCTCGTCAGCTGGGCACCATCATACAGAACTCTGCCTAGGCAAGAAAGACACAGCCCTGTGTGGAAGCAGTTGTGCCAAACGTGGGTGAGAAGGGTGGGGGGATAACCAGGGGACAGCTTTGTCTGGGCTGGGTTTGGGAACAGACATGTCAGAAGCAGCTCCTGTCTATTCACCCTAGCAAGGCATTCACAGCTGAGTGATGGAGTCAGTTCTCAGTGAGAGCCACAGCTCTGCAATCCTACTACAAGATACCTGACATGCAGATATTGGCTTCTGAAAGCTTTTTACCTTTGGTAGAAAGCATCTGAACAAAGAAACAGCTGTTCCTGTAAACTTGAAATTGTCTAGGCTCCAACCCTGCTTATGACATCCCAGTTCTCTCAGTCCAGGTATCCTATACACTAACAAACTGCAAGGACTACATTTTCTCCACTTTTTCCACTGCCCTTGTCATGGTTATCCTTCCTACTGTTACTGCTACTGCTTTCATCCCTTACTCTCCCTTCCAAAGCCACTCTTCCTTTTCCTGCCTTTAATTTTTCTCCTGCTTTGAGATGCATATTGCCTGAGCTGTTTTTTCCTGCTGTGCTAAATTGGCCCTTGAGGAAGGCAATGCCTTCCATCATCACGTATCATTGCTGATTTTCCCTTACAGACAGGAATGACTGCTGTCGAGGGTGTCCTGGCCTTGATGATAGGTGGCTTGATGTCTGTTATGGTTGTAGTCTTCAAATACATGAGCAGCAAAAATTTCCTTCTCTTATGACCTTTTTTGTTCTTCGTTGAATGTGCAGTGAGAATAAGGAACTTAAAATGAGCAGGCAGTGGCTGAACAGCAGCGCAGTGGAATACATTGCTGTCTGGCTCAGAGGAGACAGAACACTGCTGCTCTTGATATGAGATGTGCTCCTGCCTGCCATGTGCCCCCACCCAGAGTCTCCACTGATGTTCAGTGCCTGTATGATTTTAATGGTGGTAAAAAAATGAGGGTCTATCTCCCTGATATAGTTAATGAAGATATTAAATAGTGAGCCATGTGGAGAACTAAGGTCAAAAAATGTTGTTTTATTTCAACATTTAAGATTGATTTCCTTGGTAGTACTGTAAGCTGTGCTATGTACAAACCTAACTTCAGAAGTGTTAATGTGAGCTGATACCTGTAGGGACAGCACACTCAAACAAATGTCTGTTTACTCTGCCTGAACCATTCCTTAGTGAAAGACAGGATCCATTTAGAGAAGAAGATGGGTAAAGGAAGACAGCTAAGATGCTAAATAGACATAGGAAGGCAATGATAATTTAGAAATTGATTTATGTTATGTATCTGTAGCATAGTGACATATACTTTTTGATATTTAGGATATGTGAATTTCTTTTCCATGCTGTGGTCTAACAAAAGCATGGATCTAGTTTTCCTGATCATGAAAATATAGATGGTCACCACACTGAAAACTCTTCTTCTGCATGTTTTGATCACCTGTTATCCTATTTCCAATTATTTGGGGTAATTTGAATTAAACAAAGTCTGTAAATGTGATACACTTATCTGTATGATAAGGCTACTGTTTGAGCAATTTGGAAGATAGGTCAATTCCGAACTCTGAAGAGATTTTTGGTATGTCTTGATGCATTGCTTGAGGGTGTGAAAGAAGTGGAAAAGGTAATATGGCTCATCCTGGTTTGTTCTACACTGGGGTCCATCATGATTGCTGTGGTTTAATCTTGGGAGCAGCCAGCCCCCCACAGGCACTTGCTGAGAGGCTGAGGTGCTCCCTCCCACAGGGGCTGCCTGCTCAGCAGCTCATGCCAGTCGCTCATGAGTATGTGTGTTCACATCTTGTTTGGTTTATTGCTGACAGCTTGTGTAACTGTGGGTCACGTAGGTTCACACGGCTGCTTTGTTGGGAAGATTGAGCAGTGCAGGTAAATAATGTGGTGGCTGCTCCCATCTCTGGAGACATTCAAACCTGATCTCTTTCAAAGTGTCCCTGCTCTGAGTACAGGTCCCTAGATCATTTTCTAAGGTTCTTTCCAATCAGAGTTATTTAATGATTTGTGATGAGAGGAATTTACAAAAAAATCCGACTTACTCATTTCTCATGTCTAGGTATATCTTCAGCATAATCTTGCTTCTTACTGCACTTCTTTAAGAATACCCCATTTTAATTAACTCTCTGAATGTATTTTTGATAATTTAATGACATATTTATTACTTATTCGTGCTCCCCCCCAGATGAGAGAGTCAAAATCCAGGCTAGGTGGCTGGCTATGAGTTACACACTAATCTGAAAATTTATGTCCGTTCATTTCCTTAATCTGAACCATGGGATCTATTTGATATTTTTATCCTCTCAAAACAGATGACAGTGGCATTTCTGAGCCTCTCTTAGTAGAATAGAGGTAATAGAGGTGCCTTGGAAATTGGCAAGACAGAAAGAAGATATTTACATTTCTGAGCAAAATATCCATTCAAGCAGGTAATTGTTCTGAGAAGGGTGTAGGGAATACCCATGAGATCACACCAGGTAAGAACATCAGGGAAGGGTGACACTTTACATCTGTCTCCCAACTGAGAAAGTATAGTGTAATGTTCTTCACTTCACTGTAAGTAGTTAATAGAATAAGAACAAATTAAATGGGAATCCAGGAAGACTTTGAAGCACATCAGTATTTTTTAGCTAATAAACAATACTGCTGCTATTTTTACAGAGTCAGGGATGATGGTTGTGGTTGGAGGGACACTGAGACTGCCTGCTCTCATTGAGAAAATGTTCACTCTCACACAGAGTCAGCTGCACCAGGCTGAGGTCTGAGCATCTCTGCAGCCTCTCTGGGCAGCCCACCCCAATGCCAAATATTCCACAAACTTTCTCCCTTAAGAAGACTTCCAGCTTTGCCTCAGAAATGCCAACCTCATTAAAACAGGGTTTGTGAGAGCCCAGGGGGTTTTAGAGGACCCAGCTGGCCATGTCCACTCCAGCATTCTCCTGGCACCCTGAGCTCTCAGGGCAGAGGGTAAGGGCCCTGGCACAGCCTGGCAGGGCTGAGTGGCTGCAGGGGTCTCCACTTTAGGGGTGCTCCTGGACAAACCTCCATGCCAACCTCCCTCCTGGGCTGGTTTCTCCTCTGCTGCCAGCCTGCAGAATTGCTCATTTCAACTGTCTTGGACATGTTTAGGACACAGAAGGTTCAAAACCTCAGATTCCTGTTTTACTTGAAAGTTTGAGAGTCAGAGGGAAGCTGGTCCAGACTGTACCTGAGGATGTGATCCAGCTGGTTTTGTAGTGTAGTGAGCTGGGAGGGGTCTGAGCTGAGATGAATCAGCACATGGAGCATCTATGGGCACGATCTCTATCTCATGGGTGATCTCTTTATGGATAAAGCCAGTTGTGAATTAAAACTGCTTAGGAAAAAGGAAAGCTACAAAATGAGAGTCTGATGGCAGGTTCAACTTCTATTAAGCTATCTGCAGTTTAGATTTCACCGAATTAAGATGCAAAAAGCAATCTCGATTTAAAACAAACAAATACAAATATTTTTTCTGGTTTTCTCATGCTGCTATTCCCACTGTGTAATCTGAGCATAAAGGAAAGACTGCTGGTGAACTTTTTGAAGCCTTCATTTAGCATGTGTATGAACAATATTAGAAGAAATAATACAAACAAGTTGAAAGTATATAAGGAGTCTTAGAAGACCGTACCACAGATAAGGAAAATGCTTAGAATTTTCTTTTTGTATGTGTAATGCCTTTGCAACCTACTCACAACATTGTTGCCTGCATGAGGGCCTCTTAATTATTTCATCATGCAGCAGGAAATTCTGGTAGGTTATATATAAACAGCCCGAGGCAGGGACCTCTTCATCAGATAGAGCGTGACATCTGACATCTGCACAGCCTGCTGCTCGCATGACACAATCACCCAGGCAGTTCGAGGCTGAGGAATGCGGGAGCAGTTGGGAGCATGGGGCTAACTGGAGATGGCAAGGGGTTCCTGTAACCCAAAGCTCAAACTTCATCCCTTCACCTTCCGGTGGCCACATCCCACCTCTGCAGCAGGCGCGGTCACGGCGTGGTGCCAGCTGGGGCAAGGCCTGGGTCCACAGAGGTTCCCCTGAGCCTGGGATGATGCATCTGTCCCCTGTCCCCATCCCTATCCCCTGTCCCTGTCCCCATCCCTGTCCCCATCCCTGTCCCCCGTCCCTATCCCCTGTCCCTGTCCCCATCCCTGTCCCCATCCCTGTCCCCTGTCCCTGTCCCCTGTCCCTGTCCCCATCCCTGTCCCCCATCCCTGTCATGTCCCCATCCCTGTCCCTGTCCCCATCCCCATCCCTGTCCCTGTCCCCATCCTTATCCCCTGTCCCTGTCCCCTGTCTCCATATGCCCCAGGAGGAGCCGGGCTCTGCAGTGGCAGGGTCACCAACAGGCTGCATGTACCAGCTCCATCTGGAGCTGCATCCAGCCCATGCCTGGAGCATCTCCTGGCATGGGTGGCATTCCCAGAGCACCTGCTGGCATCTGGACACCCTGCAGAAAGAAAGGCACCAGCTCCCCGTGCTGCCTGTGGGAGCCTGAGATGCCATGGTGAGGGCTGGCTGCAGGCTGGAGACAGCCAAACCCCAATTTGTGATTGTGGTGGATTAGGGCTTTGTGTCACACGTGATGTGTGACTGCCTTCTTTTTTGCTCATTGCACTGATTTTTATGGTTCCCAAGAAAAAGGCAGATCATTTTCCCTTAAATGGGAAAATGGCGTTTCTACTTTGCCAGTAGTATTTCCTAGGTACAGAAAATGACTTCTAGGGAAGTTGTTGGGAGCAGCAGGCTAGGAGGAGATGGAATGTGCCAGCACCCCCAGTCTGCCCCCCAGCATTTCTAACCTGAATTTCCATGACCCCCACACTCCCTTCATGCGCTGGATTGCCCTGGCCATGCTGTGTGTCCAGGACAGCACTGCTTGCTCCGACACTTGCTGTGCTTGTCTCTTTCTTGCATGAATGAAATAGACTGTCTGAAAAGCAAGGGAAAAATATCTGCAGGAATGTTTTAGGGAAGCAGCAGTTCCCTGTTATGACATGTATTTTTCCCTCTAGTGTATATTTCCATTGTCTTCAAATATACAACACTGTTTCATTAATAATTTTATTGTTTGGACTACTGCTTTCTATTCTCATATGTCATGGCCGTTTTGAATCAAACAAGGAAGCTTTTTTTATATATATTTTTTGACTTTGACTTTAACTGTAAGTCCAGTCCCAGAAAAACCTGTGTTCAGCAGTTTTCTGAACTCTGTCCAAATCTGTTTACGCAGGAAGTTATTCTTTCCATTGCTGTATCTAAGGCCATGATAGACTTCACAAGTTTTAGGAAACTGAGGATAGTAACAGTATTTGGAGACAGACTTTTGATCTTAATACCAGACTATTGAGGCTTGAAATCTGCTGAATCTCCCACTACAAAATCTTCTTCAAATATTTAATTATCAGTCCTTTGTCAGATTCAGTAAATCAGTAATGCTAAGGATTTCCTGAAAAGTCAACTTATTTATTTTTCCCTTTGGTAAGTGACTGAATTAGGTTGAGTTTGTTTGCTGGAAACAGCTGTTTTTAAATCAAAATGTGTCACAGAGTGGAATTGTTTCCTATTTTCTTTTGACATACTCTTTACATTAGTTACCTTTGCTATCAGGTAATTCCTTATTAATCCTTTTCTCTAATCTACCATTTCTTTATTGCATCCTCATAAATGTCAGTATGCATCCATTCATTTTAAGTTTGAAGACTAACATATAATGTTTTTTGTACTTAGTAGAAGTTTGAAATTTAGTCTCTGACTGTCTCCAAGCTCCATCTACATTCTTAAGATTCTCAGATCATCCTGACCTTGTGTACTCCTGCTCCTGACTTGGGTGATACTTTTTATCAACCCTTTCTTTCAGGGTGAATAAAATGAAATGTCTATCCTTAAGGATAGATTTAAGGCTTTTAGTATTTCTGACAAATATAAGTAGTTTTTAAAACTTGTCCTTGTCCTTATAGGGGGTTTGAATTTCCCAGACGTTTAGCCTGATTTGTTAAAAAACAGAGCTAAAGTCTGGATCCATTTTTTCCTGAGTAACTTTGCAGGGAGAACATTTTCCATTTCCTGTGTGGGTGAAATTTAGGAGATGGCCAAGGCTAACAACATTCTTCTTTGCCTGCTGTTTCAGGTTCTACCAGGTAGCTTTTGAAAAACATACATTTGGTTATACATTTGTACATACTTGGTACCTGAGTGACTTTCCTACAAAATGGAACAGGCTTTTGGGGATCTCGAGGAAGAATCAGAGTTCTGGCTATAGCTAAGCAAAACATGCAACTTTGGGTAAGGGAAATGCAGACCCAAGCTAGATGTGAGCACAGCAGACTTTTTTTACCAGAAAGAGGGTGAGGCTCTTGCTGATGTGTGCTGTAACACTTTCTGATTCCAGTCTGGAAAGCCTCTATGGAAAGGTTCTGGGATGCATACTTGGTAACACCGAGCTCCTTGAATCCAAGTGCTCAGTAAATCTTGGCCTGCTTACTGCAGGAGTTCACAGCATGCTGGGGGCAGTTTGGCCACATGTTTTATACATGGGTATTTATTAGGACATGGTCTGCTCTGAGGCACTGCCTATGCTAGTTTCATAGGACCTTTCTTTTACACAAAACAGCATGAAATTTTAATTAAATTTTACTAGTTCTTTAAAGTATATAAGCAATTAGCTGTGTCTGAGGCCAAATTCTGAGCAAACTGTCCTGGGTTTCTGGAAATAAAAAAGGTATTCCCCCCAGATAGTTGACTAGGAGGTCTTGCTACAGATTGGTGACTCTCGAAGCCAGCAGTTGAGTGGTCTTTTCTAAAGCAGAATCTGCTGTGCAGTTTTTCATCTACTTTTACATCCCTTGATCACCTTGGTATCTGAAATCTGCTGTGTAAGTCTCTTGTATCAATGTCCTGCAAATGTAGATGTGTCAGCTTGGGTGGCTTGACTCTCCTTGAGAGCTCCTTGGCTCTCAGAGCATGTTCTGCTTGTGAAAAAGAGAGAAACACATGGTTTAAATGAAGCCTTGTTGATGTGGCTCACAGATGGTACATTTTTGGGCAAGCATATGATGGAGTAAAAGGATGATTATTTATCACTCTGTCTCTGATCTTTAGGAACCTCTGAAATTCAGCAACCTATGAAATCTACAACATCCAGTGCTAAAGCAGTGCAGTGGGTGGAAGTGAAATTTGGTGTCATGGCAGTCCTGGTGTAGATCTCACTCTGGGCTTGATGGTGCTAACATGTGCCTCTTAAAATTCTTTACTAATAAATGTTAAAATTTAATCACTAGTAATTATGTCATCAGCTCCATCTATTGGAAATAGCTGAGACTTAAGATGCTGAAGATTTTCAAGTAATTTGCCCTTCTGCACCAAAAAGTATGTGCAACAAATATCTCTGGTTATCTTAAAGATCTTTATGTTCTGTTAATATTTCTTCTCCATCTCTGCATCAAAGTCCTATATTTACTGCTACAGAGGAATGAGTATTCTCTGCTCTTTAATAGACATGACATGAAAGACGTTACATGAAAGAGAATGGCAGAGGAAGATACTGTATTCCTGTTTAAAAGGTCTAAAGATACATAAGATGCAAGTAAATCCTAAAATAAAATCTTTGATATGGATGGAAATTTCATGAATGGATTTCTTTTCCTTTTTCTCTCCTCTTAATGAAGAACATGAGTAAAATTGCAGATTCAAACACTTGAGTACTGAGGCAGGCAGGGGGTTGATTAGAGTTCTCTAATTATAGCTAATGACAGAAATAACATGGGCTCCTGTTTTGCCTGGATGGCATAGGAGTTGAGCCACTCATACAAATACAGCATGTCTCCCCTTATTTTCTTTATGGCAGATGGTTGAAAACTGATTCAATAAACCAAACTCCTGCTTGAGGTTCTCAAGAACGGGACCCTCAGTCTGCTCCCTGCTCTGGTCACCAGGTTCCTGGTGAACATGAGATGGCATTGACAGGAATGGAGCAGCAGGTACTGCAGATCACAGCTGCTCTGCTGTACTTGCTCTTGTTCTGGCTGCAGCCAGTTATGGGGCCGAGAAGACCATCTTGCTTAGGGCTCCAGTCACTGTGGCTTGGGCACTGTGGCTCTTCCATGTGTTGTACTGTTAGCAGTGAAATTCCTCTGGCTGGATTGGGAGTGATGCTGCTCTGGTGCTGTGCTGAGAATCCCAGTGTGCATTTCAATATTTACTCATACTCCATTTTGTGTGAAATCTCTTAGGAAGGACAGGCTGGGAAAAATAGCTTTTTGCTTAGAGTCAGAATACAATGCTTAGGAATGCATTTATTACCCTGCACCTGGCCTAATAAGCTCCCACCAAGCTTCATTGTATGAGCAGAGTGTCAGTTCCTCCAGTGCAGCACTGCCTGGAGCAGGGAGCTGGGCACTGCCTGCTCCCCCAAAGCAGGACCGTGTTCTGCTCAGGGACTCCTGGAGCCTCGATGGGAGTGGGACATTTCTAAATCAGGGGCGTGCATCACTGATCCCGTTTAAAAACAGATCTTCTAATCCTGTTTGTTTTGTCTACTAATGAGCAGATTCACTGAAACAGGCACCTCATGTCCTGAAGGAAAATTTCAGTGCTGAGGGGAACAGAAATTATAAATATTTTTGTTACATGTATTTCTCTGTCAATATTTATATAACCCAATTCCCCAGGTAACTGTGGGTGAAATTTCAAAGGGGAAAAAGAATCTTCAAGCTTCTACCTGACTGCAAGGGAGCCAGCCCATGTGCACTTGAATCAAAGGGAAGGGTGAGGTGAAGCCAAACTGTGAGTGAAGGTGAGGAGGAGCAGGGAGCAGGCAGGGCTTGGATGCTCTGTCAGTGGCAGATGCTCCTGCAGCAGCTCTGGTCAAGCCCTGCCTGGTGTGCAGGGCTCTGCCCTCTGTGTGCCCTTGGCTGAGCTGGCCCTGGGCTGGGCAGCACGCTGGGCTCAGATGTCTCTGCCAAGCAGCACCTGCTGTTCTCTGCAGGTGATGCTGGGGTGCTGCCCTGGTGGGAGCTGCTGAAGCCAGCAGGAGACATGGCATTCAGAGAGGTGCAGAAGAGGTCTCAGTTTATTCCAGCAAACACTGTGGGAATGGCAAGATGGAGTAACAGGGCAGAAGCACAGAAACAATCTGGCATGCAGACCACAATGACTCCTCTCTTTTAAATTTTTTTATTTCCCCATGGGATCATGTTTATTAAAGTGGTTACATTTATTGTCTCACACTTCCTCTAGGCTAATCTCAGAATTTGCTAGAAAAATCCCTTCTTGTGGAGCATACATTGTAAATCTGTTTTGTTTAAATAGGGTTCATAGGAGAACTTTGTGAATGTCAACATTTAAACTCAGCATTTGTGGGTCTGTATGAATAACGTGGCTTTGCTCAAAATGACAGTACCCACTCACACATGCGGTGTACTTCCTTAAAGCTCAGGAGAATATGAGTATGTGCAATATATGTGGTTAAGTATGACTGTGGAAGTAAGGCCTGATAACTGGCTAATAAACTGCCTCTAATAAACTGCAGTTACTTGAGTGGTGTCCTTTGCTGTGGTTAGAGAGCTGGTGTAACAGATTAAAGCAAATAGTGAGGCAGTCCAGGTAGAGGAGATACTGAAGAGCTACTGAATTTTAGAAGACTCTGATTCTTGCAACAAGCCTAGAACATGAAATGTGCCTTTATTTTAATTCTTCAGTCTCTTTCATAGTAAGAAAATACATATCAGCTCACTCATTATAGTCAAAGTGTTAGAGCTCCATATCCTTCCTGGTCCCTTGCTTATGCTATAAATCCATATGATTTAGATAATAAGGGCTGTGAAATGACTCTATCATTTCAGTGTAATAGTTGTTTTTTTAAAGGCTCCTTATTAGACTATCAAGATGTTTAAGATGGGATAAACTGCATTTCTGCTTCAGTGGTCAGAGAATTTCAGAGGCATGCATCTTCATTAAAAATTAGGTATTTATCACCTTTTTATCAAAGAGATATATTTATTTACAATTAATATTTCTAATTTTTATTTACTTCTATTATATTTATAACTTTTTTATAATAGACTAATCTATCAAATAAACTAGTGTGTTTTTGGGTCTTCTTGCAGTAAAAAATATCACACCAATGACTCTGGGGATGTGACACATTTCACTCCTGATGACCCCCTATAATTTAAACAAATGATGCATCGGATACATTTGGTCTAAAATATTTCAATTTGCTACCAGTGAAACAACACATAACTCCAGTGCTTTCACTGGCATCATCTTCTTCCATCTCCATATTATGATTTCAGGGCTCCTGTCTTCAACAAACCAGAATATTTCCATAACAGGGGAACCTTGTAAGTAGAGATAAGACAGACAGAAAATCTCTGCTAAATACTGAAGATATCTCAACCCTGCTCACAGGTCCCATAAACAGGGACCTTGAGTGCTTTGTACGGGGTGATTTGGCCAGCACTGCTGTTGCAAATGCCAGCTGGTGGGAAGGATCATCTTGGGCAAGGCACCCTCAGGCAGGGCATCCTATCGTTCCTCCTCTCCTTATATTCTCTCCTGGAATCTGGTGTTGAAGTCAGTGGTTTCCAGCACTCCAATGGGCAGGAGATGACTGCAGGAGCCTGGGAGCATAACTCAGGGGCTGTGGGATGGATGATGTGTGCCAGGTTCCCTTTCCCTGCAGTGGGATGGATGGTGTGTGCCAGGATCCCTTCCCTGCCGTGGGATGGATGATGTGTGCCAGGTTCCCTTCCCTGCAGTGGGATGGATGGTGTGTGCCAGGATCCCTTCCCTGCAGTGGGATGGATGGTGTGTGCCAGGATCCCTTCCCTGCAGTGGGATGGATGGTGTGTGCCAGGATCCCTTCCCTGCAGTGGGATGGATGGTGTGTGCCAGGATCCCTTCCCTGCAGTGGGATGGGTGATGTGTACCAGGTTCCCTTCCCTGCAGTGGGATGGGTGATGTGTACCAGGTTCCCTTCCCTGCAGTGGGATGGGTGATGTGTGCCAGGATCCCTTCCCTGCAGTGGGATGGGTGATGTGTGCCAGGATCCCTTTCCCTGCAGTGTATGTGTGTGTGTCTAAGGGGACAGGCTGCACACAATTGGCCTGGCCAAAATGCCTCATGTGTACAGGACTAGTCTGAGCTGAAGTAATTTTGAGAAAGAATGGTACAAGAGGCTTTAGTGGGGTAGATCCAAGTATCTACTGTAGTCACCTAGGATGGATTTGGAAGTGAAGAGAGATCAAAATTATTTTGGGAGGGAAATTTCTTTTTTCCTGTTTTTTCTCTGTTGAAGTGCAAGTTTGCACAGTCAACTTACAAATAAGTTCTGGGGATGTTACCTCTGAGTGGAAAATGATTTCTCAAATGATTGAAAGATGCAATGCCTTCTCCTTGCACATTTCAAAGAGAGCCACAAATCTACTGAAGAAAAATGGTCAGAAACAATAAAAACATTGTCACTTCTGCCATTTCCCCCTCCTCGGGGACTGCAGATATCACCTGGGTAGCTGTGGGTCTCTGCCCTGGCACAAAGCTGCCAGGTCTTCCCAGGAGCATAGCCTTGAGCAGCACAGTTACAGAATTGTCCAAAACCAGATGGTGGCATTGGAGCCGAAATTACTCACAACTGAAACGCTTTAGTCCTAAATTCCTCCCTGATGTTGCTCCATCAAAGCCAATTACTTTGGCCTCCTCAGCCAGCATCCTTCTGAACTTTGCTAAATCTTTTTGGCTTGTTTCTACTGCTTGCAAATGGTTTTAGAACAAGTCCTCTTCCCATCCCACAGTCAGAGAGCATGGTCAGTGGGCAAAGGTGTCAAAAGGAAAAGAGTTGTCCCCTGCCTATGGATTTGCACCTTGAGAGAACATGTATGATGTATTAACAGTGGGTCTAATAAAGATGGAAGGTTTTTAGAATTTGTTATTTTTGCTTGCATCAAATTCTTCCAGCTGTTATAAATGGTCTCTTCACCAGAGAATGTTAAATAATATAAGGTAAAAACTCTTAATCTCACTCATGGGAGTCCATGAACACTTGGCAGCTAAGCTGCTGATCATCTTAAGAATCACTGGGTTGGCTCAGGAGACAAAAACTTGACAAGGTACCTTCTTTCCTGGTCGCTAGTTCAGATCCAGAGCTACTATCCCTGGGGAATGTGATGGAGCTGCCCAGTGTAAGCCAAGGGCTGCTGGAGAATGAGTAGTCCTTCCTCCTCCAGCCTCCCCTGCTGCTATGTTGGTCTTCAGCCACAAAGGTGAGGTCGTGGGTTGGGAAGCAAGTGGGGAGGGCGAGACATGTCAGAGTAGGGCTGGAAACTCTCCCTGCCAGTGTCACACTTGGAGTTTATTATTTCCTTGTAGATGCTTTGGTATGTGCCAGTTCCCCATGGACAATGTGCTGTGCAGCATTGTCTAACAGGCAGAGGCAAGAGCACAGAAATTTCCCCCCCTTTCTTACTTCCCACCCAGATGTAACTAGAGTGAATTTCCTGGAGTTACTCCAGTTAAAAAATGGAGAAATGAGGGAGCGTTTGCTTAACACAGCTCTTCAGAAATTGTGTTTCCTGTGGCTTATGTGATCTCACAGTGCCACTTGGATCATGGCACAGTGCTGTTGTTCTGATTTGGTTGGGAATGTTTCCAACACTTCAATGCTAAAGTCATGGTGAAGGGGAAGAGAACACATGTCTGGACTCTCAGTTTGTCTTTGGCTTGGCATGTATGGAATGGGAGTGTTTGTCTTTGAGCCGAATGCTTCTTTCCACAGGCTTCAGTTTGATTGTATTTACGATTTAAGGGGCTTCAGTTTCCTGACAGGCATTTCAGGTACTTTTCCCCTGTACTCCAGGGAGGAATATAAACCCACAGGATCAATGATGAAATAAATAGTGGACCAAAATGTTGTGTCAAGAAGTCATCCTTCCACTGGGAGAGCCAGGGTTCGTGGTGGGGGGGTCAGGTCTCTGCTGACCAT
Source organism: Cinclus cinclus (assembly GCF_963662255.1). NCBI lineage: Eukaryota > Metazoa > Chordata > Aves > Passeriformes > Cinclidae > Cinclus > Cinclus cinclus. The sequence continues at coordinate 30,807,164 of NC_085053.1, read as the reverse complement.
GCTGCACCTCATGATGATCTGTAATGCAATGCTGCATTTTCCTTGTGGGGGAGGGAATGCTGCTACATCTGGTACTGATGTTATTCTTACTGCATTTGTGTGTTGCACTGCTGTATGGACCTTGGAAACATACAGCCAGCCATTTGATCCAGCTTTTTCTTGACTCTACAGACTCACTTACTCATCAGCTCTGAGGCATATTGACTTAATTCCCTCTGTTTTCTGATGCTGTGTACGGTTTAATCACATACCCAGGAAGAGGTGTAATTATTAAACCACAGGAAAGTTAATGACTGGTATTTGCTCTTCAGCATAACTCATTTCAGTGTCTGGGGTTTGGCATGTCATCCAATAGGAAAACCAGCTCTGAGACAGAATCCTCAAAGCTCACATGATTTTCCAGTGATTTATGCATGTTTTCTTTTCATGTCTCAGTTTTAACAATAGCTTTGCCGGTTATTTTAGAAAACTGTGTTTTCTTGATCAAGCTTACTGTGTTGAAATTTCTTCCTTGAAATTATGCCATGTTTGATTTGGGGGATGGGTATCACATGATATGCAAATTATATTTTACATAAAATTTGCATATTTGTGAAAGGTTGTCTACAATACCTGTCCTTACACAAATGCATAATTCAGGGATTTTGTTAAATCAAGAACACCTAATGTACTTTGCTTATTATGTATAAAATCCCTAGGAAACATTTTCTTTACTGAAGGGATTTCCTGGTTGTCTCTCTAGTAGTTATATATAAGTAGCTCTCTTTGTATGTCTTACAAGTTCTGTTTGACTAATGATCCACTAAACTATAGCACATTTTATATTGGTCAGAAGGAAGGGAATAGAACCCATTAGAAAACAGCATTTCTGCATTTGGGTGGTACTTTATTTAAGAAATTATGATATGAAATAAAATTTCTGCTTTTTTCTCTATGAGGTTAATGAAAAGATTATAATAATAAAAGGTTAGAAACAGGGCTAGTTTAATCATCTTTGTTAGTCTCCAAAGTTTGCAAACCAAACAAGAAATTTGTCAGCCATGTGCAGCTGAGGAGTCTCCATTCTCAGAGGAGTTTAAAAGGCATGTGGATGTGGCATTTGGGGATGTGAGTTAGCGGCCTTGACAGCCCTGGGGAATGCTTGGATTCAGGGGTCTGGGAGGGCTTTTCCAACCCAAATGCCTCTGTGATTACCTGCAGAGCTGCTGCATGTATCCCTTGCTGTTTGCACACCTGCCCCTACCTTTGCTCTGTTACCCAGACATCCCTAAATCAGATACCAGAGAGACTTTATTATGGACTTTATTAGGGAGTAGTTAGTTTGGTCTAGGGGCTATGAAGCCTGATGCAGGAATTGGGCTTTTTTTATTATGTCTGAAGTCCTAAGGTGGAGTAGGATACCAGTGACAGACAGTTCAGGAAATAATTGTGTGATATCAGGGAGAACACACATGGAATAGGGTGCTATTTTGTGTAAGCAAAGGTATCAGAACTGCAATGAGTAAACCTGAAATAACCATGTTTATTTAAATAACCTGATTAATATCTCTGGTAATAGAGGGCTAGCAATATTTTCTGGAGTGAAGATGACCATGGTTTGCTTTGTGTTTCACAGAGAAGAATAAATCAGAATTGACTATTACTCTATTGCACTTTGATTGTTTTGCTTCCCAAACATTTGTGAGACTTCTAGTGTTACCATGCAGGAAATTTACTTTCTCCCCCTTTTCAGATGTTTAGTCTGAGCTTTATTTGGGGCTGCCCTTAAAAACTACAAAAACCGTAAAGGGTTGGTTCTGGTTTTATGCACAAACTCATAAACAATAGTGTTTTACTACATTCACTTCAAAGATTGTTACTGATTTTATATATTTCAGTACAAGAATGTCAGGATTCCTAATTTAAATTTGCCTTGACATCAAAAACAGACTTTAAGGTGTTGTTTAGGGATTTATGATCATTTGCACATCAAGTGGATATAAAGGCCTTCCATGGCACTGCAGCCACTCCACCTGGGTCTGAGGATTGTATGTGGTCTGGACCTGGAGAATCAAGCTTTGGGATAAAAATTCAGCATCCCTCATCCCATATGCATTGGCTACCTCCTCAGCCTGGCAGCTTAGTGAAGACAGGAAAAGTGTCCCCATCAGCAAGGGAATTTCCCTGCTCTATAGGTACAGGTGAGTGTCCCCAGTGAAAGTCAAAGAAGGTCCTTTCTGCACGTCCTGTTGGCATTCTGGGCTGAAAGGGGTGGCACACAGGGAAGCTGCTGCCTGCTGCCATAGCTGTGTGGCTATGCAGAATCTTAACTGGAGAAAATCAGATGATTTTTCAATGAAAACGTCCATGGCATGGGAATTGTTTTCATGTTTCAAGAAAGATGAAATCTAGGGAAGTGGTTTTGTTTTTGTGCAAGTGTGGGTCAAAAATAAGAATGTCACTAGGGAGAAGGGAGGCAGTTGTTCACTTAGAAAGTTTGAAACTTGCTTCTGAAGCAAGAGAACATATTGCTATTTTTTTCCCCCACTCTATAAATAACTCTTGGCAGGCAGAAACAACCTTGATTGCATGAGATGAAGTAGAGCAACCAGCAGGCTCTGCAGCAGAATAAATGGCACAGTGCCAAGAGCTTCATCAAATGAATAATAGCTTCCACTTGACAATCAGTAAAGTGCCTCTTCTCCTGTGGATTTAGTTTTTAATGATGATTAGAGAGGATGGGCCCCTAAAATTTCTCTGGAAGAAATGACCTCCTATTAATTTCTGTTACTTGAAATGCTGAATTCAAAGCTATTTTACAGCTGCAAAACCAAAGGCACTGACATAAAGGAACTATTATCTTTGTAATTGTAGCAACAAGTACTAAATTTGTCATTGATTAAGAGAGACTTTTAAACTTTATGATTCTTCTGTTGTTGATGTCCCTTACATAATGTTCTGGGCTACCCAGATTGTTGTCCTTTGGAAGTAAAATGTTTGTTAAAGTGTGAAAACTTATCTTATCTTGTGTATTGGGAACCCTTTCTATAGTACTGCCTTTGTTTAATTTAATTTCTTCACGTGTTTTTTTCCTGACTTTTGGTTCTGGTGGCTGTGGGAAGCCAAGGGCAGGTTTCAGTACATGGAGTGTGGGAGAGCCCTTCCCAGGTGTGTGGTCAGGGTGGGAGTGGTGCTTTGGCAGTGGGGTACCTCACAATGAGAACAAATAAGTAAATCCTGGTCACCACATTCCCCTTGAACAGAGAGATTTTTCCTGCTCTGCTGAGTAAAAAACCTGGGGATTGTAAAGCAGAAGGATTTAATTGCCTTGAAAACCAAGACCTGCAACACATATCCCATGCAAGTTTCACATTTTGTTTTGTTTTGTTTAAAATAAAATTGTAGAAAGAAACTTTGGAGAACGGTATTAGACCCTCCATGATGTTGTTTTAGTGGGGAGTTACAGGAAAGGCTGATTAGGAGTTGTTAGTTCTTGATTAAAAGAACTAATGTAGAAGCAAATTGTAGTCTAGTCTAGGCTTCTGTCCTCGGGTTGCTGCTGCTGCTGGTGGTTCAGGACAACATACAGTACACTCTTTAATAGCTTGGTGTAATTTTAGAGAGTTCTAAATCAGTCTGTGTGATCAGATCTATGACGGAGGTCCTAGAGGTGCCTGTGTCCCAGTTAGTGAGCCCTGAAGGACAGAAAAACGATGTGCTGATGGGACAGAGGCTGGCTGCCTTCATCCTGGGAGCACCGTGGTGCCAAGGAGCCTTCTCCTTCAGCCCTTCCAGCAGAGCCTTCTCCTTCAGCCCTGCCACTGGAGCCTTCTCCTTCAACCCTTCCACTGGAGCCTTCTCCTTCAGCCCTGCCACCAGAACCTTCTCCTTCAACCCTTCCACCAGGAGCCTTCTCCTTCAGCCCTGCCACCGGAGTCTTCTCCTTCAACCCTTCCACCAGGAGCCTTCTCCTTCAGCCCTGCCACCGGAGTCTTCTCCTTCAACCCTTCCACCAGGAGCCTTCTCCTTCAGCCCTGCCACCGGAGCCTTCTCCTTCAACCCTTCCACCAGGAGCCTTCTCCTTCAGCCCTGCCACCAGGAGCCTTCTCCTTCAGCCCTTCCAGCAGAGCCTTCTCCTTCAACCCTTCCACCAGGAGCCTTTTCCTTCAGCCCTTCCAGCAGAGCCTTCTCCTTCAACCCTGTCACCAGGAGCCTTCTTCTTCAGCCCTTCCAGCAGAGCCTTCTCCTTCAACCCTTCTACCAGGAGCCTTCTCCTTCAGCTCTGCCACCAGAGCCTTCTCCTTCAACCCTTCCACCAGGAGCCTTCTCCTTCAGCTCTGCCACCAGAGCCTTCTCCTTCAACCCTTCCACCAGGAGCCTTCTCCTTCAGCTCTGCCACCAGAGCCTTCTCCTTCAACCCTTCCACCAGCCCCCATCAGCCATGGCCACTGCAGGGCCTGCCCAGGACAGAGAGGCACCCTGTGGAGGCTGGCTCTCCACACTCACTGTGGGAAGGAAAGAAATGTTAGTGGAAAGCAAGAAAGGAGACAGTATTCATTAATGATCATAGGCATGCGGCTACGTGAACAAAATGACTGCTTGGGGTAAGTAAAATAGACTCCTAAATGAATTTCAGAGCCAAAGGTGGTTTCAGAGGGCTGCCCCAACATGTCACGCTGCAGTGGAGCATTAGCAGAGGGTGAGGAAGGATTGCTGTAATGACAAATGTTTGTCAGAGCAGCTCCTCAGATTAGTTACTCACAGGGCTGCAGCTGCCCCAGTGTGTTGGACCTGAACCCCTGCGAAGTGAGCCCTCTGTGCTGGTCTGAACCATGCTGATAGGAGACTCTGGTATCTATGGATAGTACTTAGAGGAATGCTGCAAGGAAAAAATAATGAGAAAAGACTTAAGACTGTTATCCATATTACAGCATGTACCATTAAGATGTGAGGAAGAACGAAAAATATAAAAGTTAAGGGAGTCAGTTGTAACTGCTTTCTTAGTATATTTTAAAAATATTTTGTTCTGAAATTTTTTTGTTGCATATTATGCTTTTGAAATTTGTGAAAAAATGATCAGTTTTTCACAGTAAAAGACTGACTTTGAATAAAAACTTGGAACTGTTAATTTAGACTTTTGAAATTGGATTTTGGATTAAATACTGAAACTGTCAGTTTCTCATAACTGACCTTTTTCTCTACATACAAAATTACTGTTGATGAATCAGCACATTTTTAAATATAAATGTTTCTCTAAAAATACTTGGCAGGCAATATAAGTATAGAGAGCATGTGCGCAGGGATAGAAATTTATTTCTGGACCTTTATTTCAGTATGAGTACTGTGGGAGTTGGGATTTTCTTCAGTTTTGCCATGAGTGAAAATTATCTAGTGAATCTTTTCTGTAGATAGTTCTTTTGGCTTCCTTACTGTGTTGTGTTATATTGTGATTTTTTTGCCACGTCAACAGAAACCGAAATGAGCATTTTGGAGTGAGACTTCTGTGTGTGCAGGCTCAGGCGCTGGGTGCTGTGCCCTGGCTCAACACTGGCACAGAGGGTGCTCTGTGTGTGCTCCCAGCTGCTGTGGAGGTGCACAGGGCACAGAATCCCACAGCTGGTGGCACACTGCCTGGAGAGCAGGGCCAGGGGAGCGAGAGGTGTGAGTGCCCCTGCAAGGGGAGGCTCTGGGGCATTCTGCCCCTTGCTGGTTTTTCTTCTTTTAGGTACTGGGATCTGCACTAAACATTTGCACAATCATACTTTATGGTTATTGGCAGAAGTTGGCTTTCATTTAGCAAGGAGTGCCCTATCGCTTAATCTAGAATTCTCAGAAATTATGTGTAATCAGTTAACAGTGTTTAAACTACATTTCTCTGCTATCAGATGTGTACTTCCGGGAATTTTCACTGAAACTATTGGAGCTCTTTTCAAGGTTTGGAGAATACAATAGAATATCCAATGCTGACAACAATTAATTGCTTTTGTGAGATACCGCAACACTTCAGAAATCACCTCCTGCTTTAAATTCAGAGGACTGTGGGACAGTTTTGGACACTGCTGCTAGTGAGCACCTCGGTGACAGTGACCTGTGTGTGACCAAGGCAACACTGAGCCAGGAATGTAATCCTGGCTTGTGGTTTCAGGATTGGAGACGCAGAGGGGTGTCTAGAACATGGGGTTACACCATGAAGATTCATTTTCTCCCCTGGCAGAGGCTGCACACCGTACCCCGTAGACCTTTGAGGTTCATACTCAAACCACATGGTGGTAAGAAGGGTGCTTTTGCAAAGTCCCTCCTACGGACAAATGGCCTTTGCACAGTCATACATCTTCAAGAAAATCCAGGATCTTATTTAGTAATTGATGACCCATTTGTCCTTTCTTTTTGTACCTTCCTGCATCACAGAAGAACATCTCAGAGTTTACTCTGGGGTTTCAATGTAAATGCTGGCACTATGGGCATCCTTTGTAAGGCTGTGGCAGCCTAATATTTGTGTTTTGATGTATATTTAAATATATCTGGACTATTTCAGGGGCACCAGCATTGTCTATGGAGCTCCAAGTTGTACATCTGTGAAAGCAAAATAAGGTACTGGGTAACATCTTACCAGGGATGCTGTCAGAACATTGAGTCAAATTCAGCTCACATATGTTAAAATTTTGAGTGTATTGTTTCAAGTTAATAAGTGTATCTTTAACTCAAGACAAAAACAAAAGCCAAAACCAGGTGAACATATCTTTGCAACACACAAGAATTTCCCTTGTGATTTTTAAAATTTTTTTAAGTTCAATTGAATAACATAATCAAAATAATTCATAAGAATGGTAAGCTTTGAAGTGTTTTATTCCAGTAATGTGTCTTGGTCATTTTACCACTCAGAAAGTGGTAAAAATAATTTATCACAGGTATTAGGAATAAAAACGTGTTTAGAATAAAAATGGTTTAGAAACCAACCCCTTAAAAATTATTGTATTTTTATCTTATAGAAACTAATTAGACTCCTTTGGAAAGCTTTGTCACAGAGATGTATTTTGCAGGTAATCAAGTTTTAGAGAGGATTAATAATTTTCCATATGAAATCTAACTCTTCTATATATCTTTATATTTTTATAATCATTAAGGACAACCAGAATTGTTTTTTCTGCAAGATTCTTCCCCATTTCAGTCTCCATTTTCTAACTCCATGAAAGAAAAAAAAAAAATTAAACAGTTGGCCAAGTGTTTCTAGGACTTGTTAAGCCCTGAAACCTTCTGAAATTTAAACATGCAAGACAAAGGAAGTAGGACTGAAGCTTCCCACAGCAATGCTCTGCCTCAGCTGGGAGCAGAGATACTCATGAGTCCTGCAGTGCTGTGAGCTGTTACCTGTGCTGCAAAACAGAATAATGCTCCTGAGGTTCAGTCTTGTCTTAGCTACAGCTGATTTTCCCATCGTGGAGTAGATTCTTTTAACATAGATGATCATGGTCCTCTTTTATCAGCTGGATATCAGACCACAGAAATTTCAGAAAACCTGGATGGAAATGGAATCAAATCTACTGCTTTATTATTTTGGGTTTAATGTATTTTGTACAGGTTTTATAGGTTTGAGCTATATTTAGCAACCAAAGTGAGAGTCTTTCTTCTCAGGGAGTGAAGTATTTGTTAAGAGATCACAAGAAAATGTTTCAGCACAGCCTCTGAGGCTCTGAAAGACTGCTTGAGAATTTCTGATGCCTAACACTTTTTTATGCTTAATAGGCAGATTTTTACCTTTGCAATAGGCATAAGATCTTGGAATTAATAAAAATTCCACAAAGGAAAAAATGACTTTTGGACAGCTCTTGAGGGGGGGGGGAGGTGGACTCTAGTGTGGCTACAGTCCAGTGCCCACTTTTGCCTGGGAATTAGCCAGCAACCGTAACAGGAAAGAAAGCCAAGTAATTTGTGCAACAGCTTTGGCATAATGCCTCTACATCACTGTGCCAGAAGCATTTCTGATGTGAACTAGAACCCTGGAGCACTGCCTTTGTGTATGACGTGGATGTGCCCTAAATTCACAGTCTGCTCTCGCTGACTGGCTGGAGGCAAATCCTGCCCCCACTACTGCACAGGTGACCAAGATTTGGTTCCATTGACCAAATGACAGCAAAGTCTTGGTTCACTTCCAAAGGCTTTTACTGGTGATGTAAAATCTTTTACAGGACTGACTATGAATCTTGGCTTCTCCAATGTGGTATTCCTGAAAAAGTGCCTAAAAACTGCTTAGACCCCATTGAAGATGGAGTTTAATCCTTTCTGTTCCCACATGATTACTTCTTGCTAGAGAAAAATTGGCTGAAATATTCTAATAGTTTCCTGAAGTCAGTATGAATTTGGCTTGAGCTGGTAAACTGCAGAGCTGTAGTATCTAAGAACTGAGATGGAACAATAGCTATTCCAATATTCCCAAGGAGCATGGGTAAAAAATGAACATGTTCAGAGCTCTGCTTTGTTAATATGGGAGTAGTAATAGATGTACATAGTGAAATTTAAGATCAGAACTTGTTGCCCTTGCTCTTGCTGTGGTAATCAAAATTATTTTATTTTCCCAGTATCATCATACTGATCGTCCAAAATGCAAAGGCAGAACATAATGCAGTTCAGTGACTCACACCAAAGAAAACAATGCTTAATTATCTTTAAAAGCTGCATTTTTCAAGAAACTTGTCCCAGAAACAAGTCCCAGAACAGCCATGTTGAGGCAATCTGGTATTTATCAGTGAACACAGCCCCTTCATGGGACATGTAAGTGCTTACCACAACATATGGGGAAAACTGATTGACCCCTGAGTGTCCACAGCAGTGTGGGGGTTTGTCTCTGGAGGGTGCTCAGCCCTGGCCCACCCCACTGCTGTAGGTCCCTGGCTTTTTCCCTTTCTTCACCCATGTTTTGTTATGCATGTCAGTGAGAGGACAGGAATGAGCTGTTAGGAACCCTCACTCACCCCAAAAAGCTGCAACCACCACTCAAGGACCAAATTTAAGCTAATTATTTGATAAGCAATTAGATAGCAGAGGTACCTTTCAGGAAAAATGCATATCCAGAAGTAGCAGGTCTGTAATGAGCTGAGTTCTGCTGGTTGTGTCTGTGATGTGCAAGCACCTCTGGGAAAGGCTGACTGTTGCTGTAGCCGGCTCTATGGCTGCTCAGACCTCTCCAAGAGGTGCTGCTCAGTCACACCTGCGATTTTTTTGGTAGCAGCAATGCTTTACCTCTTTCTGCTACAGACAAAGCTGTTTGTCTCCTTCCCACCAGACACAGCCAGCTCTCTTGCTCCTGGAACCGCTTTTTGCCCCTCCCTGTGTCGCACCATCATGACAGTCCCTAATGAGCTTCCCAAGTGAAAAATACAGTAAAAACATGGTTTTTCCAAATAACAGAGAAGATACTCCAATTACAGAGTTATAGAACTGTTAAGCCTGGGAAAAAACCTCTAAGATCATCAAGTCCAGCCATCATCCAACACAGTATCAACCTCATGTTCACCAGCAAACCATGTCCTTAAGTAATACAGCCGCATGCTTTTTGAACACTTCCAGGAATGGTGACTCCACCACTCCCTGGGCAGCTGTGCCAGGGCTTTACAAGCCTTTCCATGAAGGTTTTTTTCTTAATATCTAATCTAAACTTCCCATGGTGCAACTTGAGGTCATCTCCTCTCATCCTGTCAGTGGTTCTTGCAAGTCAGGTTCACTGGGAGTAGTATGGCCCCAGCCTCCAAGCAGTATGTGGTCCCTGCCCCTGATCACTTTTGAGCTCCACTCAAGTCTTCCTGGGCTGATGTAATTTGTGATAAAAGTACAGTGAAGCACTGAAGTGGCACCGGTGGTGCTGCTTGTGAAGGACTTTGAGGTGGTTTTGGTGCTGCATGGTTCTGGCAGTGGCACATAGCCCTGCTAGCCCAGAGGGTGGCCAGGTGCTGGCATGAGAGCAGACAGCTCAGAACAAGGGAGGGGAGAGCAAAACCACAACATCATTTCCCAAAACATTGAAATAATTGTCCTTGCTTTGGCACTGATTCCTAAACTTCTCTCTTTGCTTCCATGGGACTTCAGTGTGTGTTTCAGCACATGTTTGATTCCTCTCCTGGATTAGGAACCATTGAAATCAGATAAATTGAGTGTCTTGTATAAGGGTATGCAAGCCAAAGGATGGCTGGCACAGCAACAGCTAAAAATTTTCCTTGTGCAAGAAGCTAGAGTGCCCTGAGGAGAGGAGTGCTTGACCCCCCTTGTCTGTCCATCTGGACTGCTGGGAAGCCCAGCCAGCATTTGGCTCCTCCAGCCACTCCAAAGTGGCCAGCCCTTAGAGCTGGGTCGGTGGGTAGAGACATCTTATTTTTTGGTCATTTTGCTCATCATTACATTGTATTTATGAAATCTCCAAGTCGATCAAATCTGGCTTTCACTCAGGATTTTTTTTTTGTGTGTTCCTGCCTCTTAGGTTCAATCTGTGTGTTTGATCAGGGCTTTTTCTTCAGCCACAGGCATATCCAGTGCAGCCCACACAGATTCTCCGGAAGACCTCTGTAAACTGACACTTTTACATGACTTTAGAACATACTGTCATGGGTACTTTGGTCTTGGCCCAACAACATGCATAGAATCCTGGAATATCCTGAGCTGAAACAGACCCTTGAGAACCCTTGAGTCCAACTCCTGACTCCACACAGAGCAAATGGAAAGTTAAACCATTTATCTGAGAACTTTGTCCAAAGAGTTCTTAAGTACTGGCAGGCTTGGGGGCTAACTAATAAAGTTGTTATTTTTTGTTACTAAAAGTAGCAAGTACGCAATGTTTCATGCTAGTGTATATTATAGTTAAATGTATATATAACTAAATATATATATTTTATATGTGTATACACACACATATATATAGAGTGTATTTTATATATATATATAAAATAGGTAAGGCTCCAACACTCAGGAGTGTGAAGCCTAATTCCTGAGTTTGAGAATCTTTAGAAGTAATTAGTAGTGATGAAGATGACTTTTGTTCAGCTGTTAACTTTTAACACTGAAGAGCAAACAGGGTCTTGACAGCAAAAAATGCTGAATAAGTTGAATTTTACAGGAGATGCCATGATGAACAATGCTACTGTGACCTCGCTGTTTAGTGGACTGGGTTTGTAATACCACAGTGTTTTGAAAAAATCATTTCCATATGAGCACTGCTGTGAGATTTTCCTTTCTGAACATGCCTTCCTCAGCTTGTCATGGTTTTCACTTCCATGGAGCTGTGAGCAGGAACCTATCTGTTTTCAATTGGTTGCCAGAACACTCACATACTTAGTCTGTGCAGTTAAAACTGATTTATATTGTGGATATGAAGCTGCAGTTACAAACTTTTATTGAATAATCATCATCGGTAAAGAAAATGCTGAGACATGCTGCAGAGAGATGAAATACCTCTGAACCCATGGGCTTTCATCTGAGTGGTGAAGTGCAGAGCCATCTGCTATCATCCCAAGGGTTGAGAAGGGCCTGGAATGTTCCATCATCAGTCTGCTAGGTGATCTCAGTTTGATACTGAGTGTTATACTGTATGTGGTAACGGATGTTGGAAGGAAAATCCTGAATAAGGTCAAACCTCCCTTTGCTTTTCTTGCCACAGCCCTGCTTCAGAGGGAGTTCTGCTCACTGACCATGGTGCCATGCTGGGCATGAGGGCAGTCTGTGCTGAGCCATGTGTGGTTACAGCTAGAAGGTGACTTTGAACACCACCTCTGCTATTCTGTTGGCTCTTGCTGGATGGCACGTGCCTTTGGGCACAGATTGGGTGTGGAGAGCCCATTTGTGTTTGGCAAAGAAGCCAAAGACTCTGGACATGAAAATTCAGTCCCTTGCTGCGGCATGATGTCTGTGTCCCCTTGGTAAATTGCTCAGTCTCTTGGTATGCCTACATTCATTTTCTGAAAAGTGGCTCACAACTGCACTTCCTAGGGATTTTACCAAGGAAAGTACACCAGAGACGGGTAGTTGTGCAGTTTCTACTCGAGCCTTGCAACCACACCAGTCCTCCCTGGGGTCCTTGAGTGTTTCACTTCTGCCAGTCATGGTGGGAGTCCATGGTCCCCCAACGCAGAGGAAAGGTTTAGATTAACAGCTGTGTATTCCTTATACTCACATTCACCTGTCAGCATTTCTCAGTCTCCCAGCACGATTAAGTCATCCAGGAATGAGTTGAAAGGGTTGGATTTGTAATTAAAACAGGAACACATGTCTTAGTTTCCTTTTACCTGTTGTAGAATGTGGAGTGCAGGGCATGTAAGACACGAAGCTGGATGTAAACTTCCAAGAGGAACTGAGTAATCATCTTGGCCATACTGCCCGGGGCTCACTGGCTGCTTTTGATGCAGTTATTTTGATGCAGCTATTGGGTTACCAGAGGATTGCTCACATCCCTGTGACTGCTGGAATCCTGGGATTTTGATGACATTTCCTTTCACTGTCTATATCTCTTCTATTCATTTGTAAGAGGGCATAAGTTTTTAATTATGTTAAAGGAGTTCTAGTCATGTTGTTCCTTCAGATTCTTTCTCAAGGAATCAAAACTGAAAAGAACGGAGTCTTGACAGAATTTTGGCTCTGTTTTTTGGCTGGTATTGAGTCAAAATGTGGTGTGAAAAGTGTAAGTTTACAGTGTTTCCATCTGCAGTGAGTAATAATGGATTGCAGTCAGTAATAATGGATTGCAGTGTTTGGTTTGAGTATCAGCTGCCTTTGCACTCAAACCCAGCATTTGTGTGTCTGTCTGGGGCTTTCTCTGGGGTTGGTTCTGCACACAGATGCACAGGTCTGTGTCCTGGGATGCTGCTGGCATGCACAGGGCTCCATCACACTGCTGGCACCAGGGACCCACAGCACAGGCTGAGCCACCCTCAAACAAGACCGTGATTTGGGCAGGCTTTGTAACAGCTCAGCCTGCCTCAAAGACCCCCTTGCCAAGCTTCAGTGGCTGATGCTTGCAGAGAACTGCCTGAGGCTCTGCTCTGGACGTGCCTTCACAGACCTTTGGGCAGGGCAAGAGATGTGATTGGTACTGTGGCAAAGGTGATTGGTACTGTGAGTTACCAGCAGGTGCTTTACCTGCTGCTTTGGGCATACTGCAGGCACTGTCTGAGGCTAAAGCTCAAGTTAAAGGGACAACTGTTGTTTGTGGGAAGATGGGCAAAATGGGGCGTATATTTGAGTCACACAGAGAACCTACTGGAAAGAAAAAGACAGAGATAAATTCTCTCAAGCTGGGGGCCTCAACTACAATTACAAGCCAGTTTTACTCTTTTTTATTTGCACTTTCATCAGGGGCTTGTTTTGTTAGATCCCTCGAGGTCTCAGTGCTCCACATGGCAGGAATGAGGCAGTGCATTGTCTCACTGCCTGCTGCACTTACCATGATAAAACTGCTCGTGTCAGTCTGAATGTTTATCTATTTACCCAGGAAACTCTTCTTGCAGTTTACTTTTGCTTGCTCCAGTTGTACATTCTCCATCAAATTACTAAACCTTGGTGTCCCACTGGAAACCACCATCTCTCCTCAATTTGCTCAGACTGACCTAAGCAGGAGTGTTTTGACATCAATGCCAGACTCTGACTCACTGGAAGTGGATCTCACTCCAGATTTAAGACTGTGACTTGGTAACTTGGACAGGTGTGTAATGTTTGCGTGTTGATTGTTTGTGGCACACAAATTCAAGATGCCAATGCAGCAGAAGGATTCAGAGCCATCCTTGTTAGTCAGAAAAAGATCACTAGGGCTTGGAAAAGAAAGAAATACTTGTTTGTGAAATTCCTTCCTTTGGTTTTGCTCTTAATCCTTTTTCTGACCTAGGCCCAGGTTTGGTACCAGATAGTGCCAGGAGATCCCAGGCCCCCAGCCCTCCTCACCAGCTGTGCTGCAGTGCTGGGTTCTTTGGCTGTGCTGTAGCTGGAGAAGGATGCAAAACTCCCTGGGACACCCTGGCCCTCACTGGGTGACACCATTGTCACCTTGTCTGCGGCTGACACTGAGAAAGCAGGAGGGGAGCAGAAGGGCTTGTGCTCTGAAACAGATAGAACTGAAATTACTTGGCTGAGCACTTCTCACCCAGCTCTAATTTTAATATTTTAAGCTTGTATTAAAATGCAAACTGATGAACAATCTTCTGGAGTGCCTCATCCAGAGCTGTGAAGAAGATCCACATATTTTCCATAGAGAGGTAGTGTTGTTGTGCCTGTCACTTAAATTTAAATTCTGGTCTTCTAAAATGCATTTTTCCATTTGATTTGTGTGTTACTTTAATTTTCTAATCTCTGCATGCATAATAATAATAATTCCAAACAATTATTATGATAATAGTATGAAGAACTGATGGGTACTATCAGCTGTAGGAAGAATCTGAGGTATGTCTGGTATGAAACTCACTGAAAATAACATGACTTTATGTGATAACCAAATAAAATAGGGGACTTGGGATTCAGTTATATAAGAAGGAACCTGTGTTCAATTTCTTGTAATTTTTTTGTTTTCATACATCTCATTTTACTTTTTCTTGGTGAAAATTATTTCATAACTTTATTTTCACCCTTGCTACTTGATTTTTGCTATTTAACTCTGCAGGAGCTCAGTTTTTCCCTTGGGTGTTCCTCCAGGCCCTGGACTGTGCTGCCAGTGCAAGGAAGAGTCCCAGGAGGGGTCTGAGTTAGCCTGGGGACTGCTCAGTGTCTATTTTTAATTCACTTCAAGCCTCAAAGGCAGTGGAGCTCTTTTGTTTTTTATTGTTTTCTCCCCACCAGGCTGAGCATCAGTTCACCATGGCAGTTGTCCTGCCCATCCTGCTGCTCTGAGCACAGGAGAAATGCTGTGGGTTGGGGTTGGGAGTGTTGCTTCCAGCCCCTGGGAGCTCTCAGCCGCTCCTTCTCCTTATTTATTTATTTGTTTGTTTGTTTGTTTGTTTGTTTATTTTTAATGTGGAACAACTACTCTTCCCAGAGTCACAGCACTGTGCTACTGATTTCCTTGGTGTAATTTCTACCCAAGGTTAATAATATTGCACTTTTTTTGTTGAAAACTACTGAGAACATTCTCAGATTGCACAGGGACTTGAATATCTGAATGACAACGTCAACAGCCTTGGCTGTTTCACTTCTGTGCAGTGAGCTGCTGTTACCAGAACCCAAATTACTTCCTCTGGCTCTGCTTCTGCTCAGATCTCTCTTGTGCTGCCTTCCTTGAAAACCAATTTGCCTGTCCTTTCTATGTTTCCTTAGAGCATGTCTCTGAAGCTGCTGTGGACAAAACTGTGGACAAAATGTAGGGGTGGTCACACAACTGCTTCAGTTATTAATGAAAGTCCAAAAGTCACCTGCAGATAGTGAAGGCAGAGAAGTACAATCATCAAGCTTGTTTTCTCTCCTTCCAACCATTAATTTCTGTTAATACTAAGAGTTTGTGTCTTGGCACTGAGACCCCTTTACTATGCAGTAGTAGAGCTGCCTGGCAGGACTTGGGCATAGCCAGGGTGTTCTCTCCTCTTTAGCTCAGTTTTGGAGACAGGTTTCATATCTCAATATGCCACTTTGGTTGGTTTAGCTTTACCCTCTACCTCTTGATTTTTAAAAAAGTTTTCACCTTATCACTTCTGACCACAGAAAACACATGTTAGAAATTGTGCATGGCTGAAAGGTCAAGCTCAGTCCAAAGATTTCTTCATGGAAAGAGGCTGAGGAAGCAGGGTTTACCATGTGCTCTGATCACCCAACATGCATCCTCATCAGTCAGTGGTAGATGATAACTTCAGAGTCAGAGTGCTGACAGCTTCATCTTCTTTTCCAGAATAGTTAAATTCAGTGACAATGAACAACTGGATAGTGTGGAACCCCCAGGATCTCTCAATGCCTGTGCTGCAAATGCCCCAAATTAAATCAAAACGGCAGGAGGGATGAGGGAAGATGTGTAGAGAATCAGGCTGCCATGAATCTGCTACTGACAGACTTACTTGAAAGATCTGTGCTGTTTGGCTTCAGTGAATTATTATTTCAGCCAAGAGATCTTCAGAGATACACACAAACATGTCTGGTACTTCAGGCTATTTGAAATTTCTACCCTGAATTTTTTATTAGTTCCAGTTTTAAAATAGTGCAAGCCATCTCTCTGACCTGAACACTCTTGATGTGGAGTCGTTATACATGCTAGCCCTAAGCAACTCTGAATGAATACTGTTTTCTATTTGATTTTGCAGAGGTTGGAGAAATACACAATGTTAACCCTTGCAGACCCTTAAAAATTGACAAAAGTGGGCAAAGATTGGTGTCTGCTTATGTTTTAACTTTCTGTGGACCAGTCAGTTTGTTGGGACCAGTAACTGCTGTTCATCTGACATCCTGAACTGTCTTGTTGAATCACTTTTCCTCTCTGGTTTTGAGTTGATAGTTCCTTTCTTAAGCTCAAATTAAATCCAGTTGGCATTGCATGCCACTAGCTGTCATGTTAGAGGTTGGTTTAACTCCCCACAGAAGTAAGATGTGTCAGATTGATCATCAGAGAGCTCATTGCTTCCACCTATTCTGTCTCAACTCTTTGCTGACTATTTGGAGACCTGTTTTCCAACTGAGATTGTGGATGCTACCAGAAGAGTTGGGGTATTTGAAGTGGAGTGCCAAGAGTCCCGTGCTTTGCCAGCTCTGGGCAGTGCCAAAGTCAAGCTTCCACAAAAATGGGAAATGTGCTCAGTTTCACATTATTTATTAGCTGTTTTCAGCTATTTTATTATTTATTTTTTTTATATAATTTATTATTAATATTTATTACTCTTTAATTTGCTAGTTTATTATTTATTGAAACTAGAAGTGACCAATACATTCAGGGGTACAAAATATGGGACTAAACTCTATTCTTGTTTAAGACTGATTGAAAACAGCTCAAGGACAAACCAAGAGAGGACCACTAATCTGGTGGGCTGGAGGTGATGCTCTGGTTCATGTTGTGGGCAGGACTTTAAATCCTACAAGTTCACTCAACTTGTTTAAACCATGGAAAACTGATAAAACCAGATAACGTATATATAATGCCTTTCATAGAGGAGTTTTGGGGTGACACTTTTTTCCCCTCCTTTCTCTGGGCTGGATTGATGCAAATGGAATCCCCTCTGATGAGCACCTTTCTGGGCATCTCCTTTGAGGGCAGAAAGCTGAGAACAGATCTGGGGATCTGTTCTCAGTGTCACACAGCTCCCTGATGCTGCCTCATTCAGAATATGGAAGTTTTCTTGCAGCCAGACCCATGAAGCAAAGACGTGAGGTTTTCCCTGAAGTCAGAGTTGCCAGGACCTGTTCTGTCCTTACCTGGGGCTGTGTCCAGTGCAGAATGTGACCAGTGAGTTGTGTGTCAGGAGGTTTGCTCTCAGTGCCAGACAGATAATTGTGTGATGGGAGTCATCCCAGCAAAAACAGATCATTACATTGTGTCAGGAATAAAGTTTGGGCAGAAACAGGATTTTTTTTGGCTTCAGCAGACAAAATGAACCCCTTGTGAAAAGAATTTGAAATTTCAAGTGGAAATATGTGGAAGGAGAAAAGAATGTACAAATAATGCCAAGAAACAGACTCACTTCTCTGGCACAAAACATGAAGAAGCCTTTCCAGCTGGTGGTGGGGGACCCAAAAGCAATGTGGCTATCAGAAGTGAATAAACTGAGCTGTCTTTCTATTCCTGTTAGTACAAGTAATTTTCAAGCAAGCTGATAATATATAGCATGTAGTGAAATCTCTTTTGAATGACAAGAGCAAGAACAAAAAGCAGATTCTGTGTTTGTTGGAGACATACATCCATGTTTCACTGGTGAAAACAAACAGAGCAGGCAGTGCATTTGAGCAGGGCTGTGGTTGTATACAATGAGCTCATCTGGGTCCAGGTGCAGCCATCAAGGAAACATTTGATCCTGTGAAGTTCTGTAAACTTCAAATGCTGGTATTTCTAGAAAGTGAGCTATTTAATGTAAGTTTAAATACCAGCCAAGAAAGGGAGCTGCTTTTCATAGCTTGGGAAGTCATGTGCATTCTCAATATAAATATAATAAACCATTTCATACCTTTGTATGCCAGGAAAGGGTTAGATAATGTAGAAAACTGTGACATTAGCCCTCTATGCTCTGTTGATACTTGAAACTGTGACACCATTGTCTATGGTTTTGCCAAAAACTAGACGTGAGCTGTCTTCTGCCTGCAAAACAGCCCTTACACTCCCTGCCTGAAATCGAGGGCTGTTCCCAGTGCTCTTTGCAGACTCAGTTTGGTGATTTTCCTGCCTTCACACCCGGGACTCTTTCCTAGAGCCAGCCCAGAAGGGTGTCCAGCCCATGGCATGTCAGAGGGGAGCTGTAGTTGCCATCCTGGCCAGGATGGAGGGGTCCTGGCTGGGACCCAGGGGGCTGTGCCTGGCCACTGCAGGGGCTGGGAGCAGCAGATTCCCACCAGCTGTGGAGTGTCTGTGTGTGCACCCAGTGCAAGAAAAGCTGATGCTCTGTGTTCATGGATGTGTTGAGAACTAGATTTGGGTAAGGAAATGAGACTTTAGGCTAAACAAAACATTGATTTAATATTAGTAAGGAATACGGGCCTCCGACTGCATTCCAAATTACTATTTTTTCTACATTGGACAGCAGGAATTTGTATTTTTTTCACTCTTTGCCTCATTTAAAAATTACTTGTAAGCAGTCTTTTGACTTGGTAAGGAAAAAAGACAGTAAATGGTCCCCTTTGTAATGTTGTTAAGTGGGGGGTGGGGGGGGAATATCAATGTAGTTTAACACATTATGGAGGTAATTAAATAAGAACTGGTTAGAAAAACTTTAGGCCAATCTCTGCTGTTTGCAGATGTTTATTCCCCTAAATACAGATGCCAAATCTCTTCAGATTCTAAAGTCACTTGTTTCTCAGTTTCTAGTACTAGAGGAAACTCCTCACAAATACTGTCTAAAATTCTTACTTTTGGCCTTCATTACCATATTTAGATCCTGAAATGCATTGATCATACCTTTGTGCAGGACTAGAAATAAATGACCCTGGGTCAAGTTCTGTTTATACAGTGGACTGCTCTTGCAGAATTACCTCCTTGACTTAATAACTTCCTTTTGGATGACATTTCTGCCAGAAAGAAGACAAATTGGCTAAGGTCAGCATGCAGATCAACTCAGAGTGCAGGAGGAAATTGCAGCGGATCAGCCAAATTGTGCTGGGCAGCACGACTTGGGCACGGCCCCACAGCCCAGGGCTCCGCAGCAAGGTGTGCTGCACTGGGCCAGTTCCAGCCTTTCTGCAGTCCAAGGAACTCAGGTGCAGCAGTGGCTGTGAATTAGATCAGCACAGGGATCCTTTTGGAGCTGTGCTGGGTGTGCAGTGGTGTCTCAGGTGCGTGTGCCAAACACAGTGTTGCAGCTGCACCCGAAGTGCTTGTGGGTCTCTGCAGATGTCACACGGGGGAGATTTTCCTGCATGCCCCTCTCACCCATTCCTGAAACCTTCTTGGAAATTGTTGTCTTACAAGTAGCTGGGAGCTGAAAGCTTGCAGCTGAGCCTGTTCTCATCATCCACAACGGCAGGGGGGAGGATGCTGAATTTGCTTCCTGATGAGTGACATTGAGGCACAGGACTGAAGGACTGGATGCAGATCCCATAATCCCACTCTTGATGAGCACCTTGCTGCTGCTCTTTGTAGATCTGTAAGTTGTAATAGAACACATTATGTTAAATAGAACACGTTATATTATGCAGAACATATTATGTATTTGTTATATATTTAACATTCCTTATTTTACTAATACACGTGAAGCCAAACAAATCTGAGCTGGTGAGGAACAATTCTGTTGAATTCGGTGGCTTTTTATTGTATGGAATTGAAGGTAAGAGAAGAGTGGAAGATGCAGGCACTGGTCAGAGTGGCACCAAAATCTTTGCAGAGCCTTTTCAGAGATGCTTGAGAAGTTGAGCTGCGCCTCGGCTCCCTGCCCATCTCACAACATGCCCTGTTCCCTGGGGCAGGGGCACTGTGGGCCACTCTTGCAGCGCTGGTACTGCACCCCCAAAGCCCATGCACAGAGGGGAAAAGCCAACAGAAAAACTGCAAAACGTTTAAATGGTGGTGTTACATTTTCCCTTTGCAAATCCTTCTATTTCTTCTGCGTTCTACAACAGAAGAAATGTAAAAGCCTCCTTTCAATTAAGCTCTTTAGCCTTTGAAGTTATTTTGGATTTTTTTTCACACTGGTGATGTAATTTATGTAAATAATCATCTATCTATGAAAGGAGTGTGTCTGTCAAAAGCTGAAATAAAAAACATCCGTCATTTTGAAGTGATTAACATTCTCCAGATGTTTAAATCATCAGATTTCAGGAGTTTCCCTTTGTTGTGATAATGATATAGTATCCAGAACAAGAATGTTTACTTTTTTGTAGGGGTCAAACATAGATTTTTCACAATCCTATTAAAGCAAGCAGTTTATTGTAATTGTATGTGCAGATGAAAGCATATGCAGTTATTATTATTTCCCTTAATTGTAAACTGCTGCTGGTAATTTTACTGTAAAGCTGAAACAAAAGGAACGTACTTGAAAGGACCACCACTGCCCACTTATGTAGTCAATTGATAGATGTCAAGTTTGTACCAAGATGGTTATCCCTCTCCCCGGAGCCCTGGTGACGGGCTACCACCCTGCAGAGCAGCCTCTGCTCTGGGGCTGCTGGGGCAGCAGCAGATGCAGCTGATAATGGTAAGTGACAGCTCCGAGCCACGGCACTCCAGCGGGCTCAGCTCCAGGCTGCAGGGAGGAGGTGGGACACACCTTCCTTCCTTCCTTCCTTCCTTCCTTCCTTCCTTCCTGGAATCCTTCCTTCCTGGAATCCTTCCTTCCTTCCTGGAATCCTTCCTTCCTTCCTTCCTTCCTGGAATCCTTCCTTCCTGGAATCCTTCCTTCCTTCCTGGAATCCTTCATTCCTGGAATCCTTCCTTCCTGGAATCCTTCCTTCCTTCCTGGAATCCTTCCTTCCTGGAATCCTTCCTGGAATCCTTCCTTCCTTCCTTCCTTCCTTCCTTCCTTCCTGGAATCCTTCCTGGAATCCTTCCTGGAATCCTGGAATCCTTCCTTCCTTCCTTCCTTCCTGGAATCCTTCCTGGAATCCTTCCTGGAATCCTTCCTGGAATCCTGGAATCCTTCCTTCCTTCCTTCCTTCCTGGAATCCTTCCTTCCTTCCTGGAATCCTTCCTTCCTTCCTTCCTGGAATCCTTCCTTCCTGGAATCCTTCCTTCCTGGAATCCTTCCTGGAATCCTTCCTGGAATCCTTCCTTCCTGGAATCCTTCCTTCCTGGAATCCTTCCTGGAATCCTTCCTTCCTGGAATCCTTCCTTCCTTCCTGGAATCCTTCCTTCCTTCCTTCCTTCCTTCCTGGAATCCTTCCTTCCTGGAATCCTTCCTGGAATCCTTCCTTCCTGGAATCCTTCCTTCCTGGAATCCTTCCTGGAATCCTTCCTTCCTTCCTTCCTTCCTTCCTGGAATCCTTCCTTCCTGGAATCCTTCCTGGAATCCTTCCTGGAATCCTTCCTTCCTTCCTGGAATCCTTCCTTCCTGGAATCCTTCCTGGAATCATTCCTTCCTGGAATCCTTCCTGGAATCCTTCCTGGAATCCTTCCTGGAATCCTTCCTTCCTTCCTGGAATCCTTCCTGGAATCCTTCCTGGAATCCTTCCTTCCTTCCTTCCTTCCTTCCTTCCTTCCTTCCTTCCTGGAATCCTTCCTGGAATCCTTCCTGGAATCCTTCCTGGAATCCTTCCTGGAATCCTGGAATCCTTCCTTCCTTCCTTCCTTCCTGGAATCCTTCCTTCCTTCCTTCCTGGAATCCTTCCTTCCTTCCTTCCTGGAATCCTTCCTTCCTGGAATCCTTCCTTCCTGGAATCCTTCCTTCCTTCCTTCCTGGAATCCTTCCTTCCTGGAATCCTTCCTGGAATCCTTCCTTCCTGGAATCCTTCCTTCCTTCCTGGAATCCTTCCTTCCTTCCTGGAATCCTTCCTTCCTTCCTGGAATCCTTCCTTCCTGGAATCCTTCCTTCCTGGAATCCTTCCTGGAATCCTTCCTGGAATCCTTCCTTCCTGGAATCCTTCCTTCCTGGAATCCTTCCTTCCTGGAATCCTTCCTGGAATCCTTCCTTCCTGGAATCCTTCCTGGAATCCTTCCTTCCTGGAATCCTTCCTTCCTTCCTTCCTTCCTTCCTTCCTGGAATCCTTCCTTCCTTCCTGGAATCCTTCCTTCCTTCCTGGAATCCTTCCTTCCTGGAATCCTTCCTTCCTTCCTTCCTTCCTGGAATCCTTCCTTCCTTCCTTCCTGGAATCCTTCCTTCCTGGAATCCTTCCTTCCTTCCTTCCTGGAATCCTTCCTTCCTGGAATCCTTCCTTCCTTCCTTCCTGGAATCCTTCCTTCCTGGAATCCTTCCTTCCTGGAATCCTTCCTGGAATCCTTCCTTCCTGGAATCCTTCCTGGAATCCTTCCTGGAATCCTTCCTGGAATCCTTCCTGGAATCCTGGAATCCTTCCTGGAATCCTTCCTGGAATCCTGGAATCCTTCCTTCCTGGAATCCTTCCTGGAATCCTTCCTGGAATCCTGGAATCCTTCCTTCCTTCCTTCCTTCCTGGAATCCTTCCTGGAATCCTGGAATCCTTCCTTCCTTCCTTCCTTCCTGGAATCCTTCCTTCCTTCCTGGAATCCTTCCTTCCTTCCTTCCTGGAATCCTTCCTTCCTTCCTTCCTTCCTTCCTTCCTGGAATCCTTCCTTCCTTCCTTCCTTCCTGGAATCCTTCCTTCCTGGAATCCTTCCTTCCTGGAATCCTTCCTGGAATCCTTCCTTCCTGGAATCCTTCCTTCCTTCCTGGAATCCTTCCTGGAATCCTTCCTTCCTGGAATCCTTCCTTCCTGGAATCCTTCCTGGAATCCTTCCTTCCTTCCTTCCTTCCTTCCTTCCTGGAATCCTTCCTTCCTGGAATCCTTCCTGGAATCCTTCCTTCCTTCCTTCCTTCCTTCCTTCCTTCCTTCCTTCCTGGAATCCTTCCTGGAATCCTTCCTGGAATCCTTCCTTCCTTCCTGGAATCCTTCCTTCCTGGAATCCTTCCTGGAATCATTCCTTCCTGGAATCCTTCCTGGAATCCTTCCTGGAATCCTTCCTGGAATCCTTCCTTCCTTCCTGGAATCCTTCCTTCCTGGAATCCTTCCTGGAATCCTTCCTGGAATCCTGGAATCCTTCCTTCCTTCCTTCCTTCCTGGAATCCTTCCTTCCTTCCTTCCTGGAATCCTTCCTTCCTTCCTTCCTTCCTTCCTTCCTGGAATCCTTCCTTCCTGGAATCCTTCCTGGAATCCTTCCTTCCTGGAATCCTTCCTTCCTGGAATCCTTCCTGGAATCCTTCCTTCCTGGAATCCTTCCTTCCTTCCTGGAATCCTTCCTGGAATCCTTCCTTCCTGGAATCCTTCCTTCCTGGAATCCTTCCTTCCTTCCTTCCTTCCTTCCTTCCTTCCTTCCTTCCTGGAATCCTTCCTTCCTGGAATCCTTCCTGGAATCCTTCCTTCCTTCCTTCCTTCCTTCCTTCCTTCCTTCCTTCCTGGAATCCTTCCTGGAATCCTTCCTGGAATCCTTCCTTCCTTCCTGGAATCCTTCCTTCCTGGAATCCTTCCTGGAATCATTCCTTCCTGGAATCCTTCCTGGAATCCTTCCTGGAATCCTTCCTGGAATCCTTCCTTCCTTCCTGGAATCCTTCCTTCCTGGAATCCTTCCTGGAATCCTTCCTGGAATCCTGGAATCCTTCCTTCCTTCCTTCCTTCCTGGAATCCTTCCTTCCTTCCTTCCTGGAATCCTTCCTTCCTTCCTTCCTTCCTTCCTTCCTGGAATCCTTCCTTCCTGGAATCCTTCCTGGAATCCTTCCTTCCTGGAATCCTTCCTTCCTGGAATCCTTCCTTCCTGGAATCCTTCCTGGAATCCTTCCTGGAATCCTTCCTTCCTTCCTTCCTTCCTTCCTTCCTTCCTTCCTTCCTTCCTGGAATCCTTCCTTCCTGGAATCCTTCCTTCCTTCCTGGAATCCTTCCTGGAATCCTTCCTTCCTTCCTGCTGCTGGACCTCGACGCTGACCAAGAGAATTTTGCCTGTCCTGAGCCGGCCAGCCCACTGTGGTGACTGAACCACAGCAGCTTGGTGTAAGGAAAAGGAGGGGTATAATCTTGGAAAAGGGGTGCATGTGAAAAACGGACCGTTTCCTTTTGCTCCCATAGTCCTCGCAGAGCCGCCCCCAGCAATTCATAAAACTGGCCACCACACAAGACATGTGGATCTGACAGGTGACCCCTGGCAAACTCCTCAGAACTGACAAAATACAACTGGAGAGACCTCTGAGTGGGCTGATGGGTAACAGCAACTGGCCAGTCTTTTGCAGTATTTAACAGACCCTCTCCTGAAATATAAATTAAGAAAAAAAACAAAAATCCCTGGAACAATACTAAATAGTTGTTCCACACAAAAAAATCACAGCATCTACCACAAGATCTCAACTGAGCTGAAATTTTAACTAAGGATTGTTCAAAATATAACGTTTTCAGCTGAATGAAGGTTCTTGTCACATGAGCAGATACACCCTGGGGGAATGTTGCTTAGACAGGGCAAGCTGGCCCTGTGAGCATTGCTGCTATCTGCCTCCAGTTTCCCCTCAGGGATGGTTTTGGCACCCATCCCCTCTCTGGCACCAAACAGGTTGTTCTTAGAAAGAGGCACAACCCTTTGGAGCACTTTCTTTTGTGTCCCACCCAGATGAGCTGGTGGCCTGGCTGATGTAATGAACTAGACCCTCCAAACTGACACTTTGGAAAACATGTCTGAGGAACAGGTAAGTTACAGACATACACTAAATACCTGTTCTGCTGCATTTGCACTTTCCAGCACCAGGAAATATTAGTTTTTAAAATTTTTCTGTTCTCTATTTTTGCTCACAGTCAACAGCACTAGCCTTGTAATGCAGCATCACAAGACACTATATCACATCATGACATGACATGATATGACATGACATGACATGACATGACATGACATCACATCACATCACATCACATCACATCACATCACATCACAAGGTGTATGTTACATCAATTTACATGGCATTACATGGCATTACATGGCATTACATGGCACAGCCTGGCCCCTATGCTCCCAGGGCCTATTATACCACTGTAGTTGGGGTTTTGGTGCATTTCCATTAACCATGGAAGTGTGTTTTGTTGGGTCAGCTCATACAGAGTTCCTCCCTGCAAGTTCACTGTGAGGCAAAACTCAGTTACTTCAGAGCAGTAGCAATTACAGGAACGAGGTCGATGCCTGTTGTGCTGCTGTGTTCCTTCCTGCAGTTGTGCTGATGTGCTCCTGAGCCCAAAGTGCTGCTGGGTTCTGTGGCTGGACTACAGCAGGGTGGCCCTGGTGTGCCTCTGCTGCCTTTTCTGCACCAGGTATGGGCTGGGGGCCAGGGTGAGCCCCGGGCTCTGCCAGGCACCTGCCCCCTCAGCTGTGTTTCACACCTCTGGAGACAGCTTGGGAGGAGCTCTAAAATACCATAAGCCAGAAAAAGAGATAATTTCTGGAAATAAATGGTATAAATACAAGATCTTGGCAAAACACTGAGTTTCAGACAAATTAAATTCAACCCTAGCATCCAAACACCCATTAGTGCTTCTGGCTTACTTCAGTCCTTGAACAAATTACTTCTACCCTAATTTTTGTGTAAGTGCGGATCTGATATGTACATGGAGACAGATGACAACCAGCCAGCTTCAGCTGCCTTCTTTCAACTTCATACTTGGAACTAAAGTTTGCATAATATTTTCACAGACACCAATCCCCCATCCCCCAAAAGAAAAAGAAAAAAAAAAAAGGAGAAAAAGCATGAGGAAGGCAATGGGAGGATAAAAGACAAACACAAAATGCAGTTCACTTAAAAATATCTCTGCTTGATGGAGGCTAAAAGGTGGCAGCTGTGCCAAAGTTGTGGACCCTAAATCACTGAGCAAAAAAGAGCAGGGAAGACTCTGATTGCTCCCAGTACTGTGGTGAATGTGTGCTCTCAGCCACAAATCAAGCAAGCTTAAAAAAAAAAAAACCGAAAAAAAAAAGACTCAATCAAGGCAATAATGGCCTCCACTTCACAATCAGACAAGTGCTTCTACTTCAGAAATCCTACCATTTATGGCTGATTGCTAACCCTGGCCTCATTTCTAATCTAAAGGGCGAGTAATAATTTGGAAAAGGAATTATAACAACTTCCCAACCATTTGGTAAATCATCATTACTTTAAAGGAGTGTTGGGGAGCTGTTGCTGTTTGTCAGATTTTTTTCCTGCTACTGCTCTCCTACTTCTACCAGCCCTTTTCTCCATGATCTCATATTGGAAAGGAAGGGATGTACAGTGGAAATGTGTAAGAAAAGTCTGGAGTGATCCTCTGACAGTGGGACTCTGACATGTAGAAGTTTACAGAGAGGTGAAAGGCTCTTCCTTTTGCTACTTTTGGTGCCCAGACATCCTTGAAGGGATCAGTGGTGCCCTGAGCATTGTTCACAGCCCAGAGGCTCCTCCCTGAGTTCCCTGGGGTGGAAAACTTCTGCATTAGGAGCTCCCCAAAGGGAAGGATGAGGACCACCTATGCAGGTGGATGGGTGATGCTGGGGTGCTGGTGCAGCAAGAGCCAGCTGCCCACCTGACAAATCAACAGAGCCACCCTGGCCCTTGGCTCCCCTGGTCAGGGGCTGTCCCAGTCCTGCCTGCTCTGTCTGGAGTAGGCAGAGAGACATTAACCATCTAACCCATAGCTTATCCTGATGGGAAGTACCAGGCCTGGAACCCTGGTTCCTGAGCTGCATTTATTGCATGTTTCCTGGTTCAAGCAGGCAGAAATGCATCTGTAAATATTTCAGTATTTAGGTGAATATTTTTTCCAACATCTTCTGCAAGTCTGCTGTGATTTTCACATGTACATCAGGGTTGGTGTTAGAGGTTATTTCAGCCACAGCAATTCTGTGATTCTAGGGTTTCCTAGGGAGAAAATATCAAAACAGAGGATTTGGACAATGTTCCTTCTGGCCATCACCTGTGAGGGCCACAGCTGCCCTGGACAGAACTAGTGCTGCTGCTCCCAGTGACAGAGTTTTTAAAAACAGGTAAAACTTGACACAGAAAAAAGAAACGGGGGACGTGTTCCGAGGGAGACCTGTGCACAGCTTCACTTGGGTTATCTATTCTGATCCTGTGGAAATTATGATGGTGTTTTGATAATAGCAGACATTTGTGATCAAAATACCTCTTATTTCAATGATTCAAGGACAAAATGGGATGCCATTGTCTCCCTGGATGAATGTGAGATGTTTTATGAAAGGTACGATTAGTGTGTTTGGAGAATGACGAAATTCCCTTCCTATCTTGGGAGATAACTGCAGCACTGGCTGTGCAGCACTGAATCCCTTATTCCTGGTTTGTGCTCTGAAGGGATCTGTGTCACAGTTATTTATCTCTGTATTTTAAATATGATTTGAAAAGAGACAGATTCAAAAATTTTCAATGACCCAGTGAAATCTGAACTACTTACAGCAAGACAAGAAGTATAATGGTTCAATCAAAATAGCAACTTGGAATGTGTTTTATTAAACAGAGTTCATTTAATACTACCCCAGAGTGCTGTGGATGTGAAAACACATTCTTGAATTTGAACTTTCATATCTAGGTAAGAGGAATGAAGAGAAAATAGTAATTTTCAATATTGCACATTTTGGGCCAGATTCTGATCCCATAAAGAACTACCCACAGCATTTCTGCGTGTTTTCCAAAACTGGCATGTCCCTGGATCTGTATGTCACTAGGAGGTGAATATGTTACAGGAGAAACAAGTAGACCATACACAAAGCTCTAAGTAAAATCCTGGTAGATTTAATTTTCCCTTCACTCTCTCTGCAGTACTTTCAAGGTGTTTCAAGTGAGAGAAAACAAAACAAGGCTCAGGCAGAGTGCAATTGAAGAAAGCTCTGAAATAATGCACTAAGGGATGCACAATAACAAAAAAAAAGTGGATTATACGCATAAACTCCGAGTGCATTTCCCTTGTAAATATTCCTTGATTTTTGCTGGCAATGTTGTGCAAAAATATTTAAATGAGCAAATTATAGAAAAGCAGTGGTGCCCCTGTAGCATGGATGCGGAATCTGTCGGGGACGAGCAGTTGGGAAGCGATGGGACCTTTTACATCTCCATTAGCGGAGAATTGCTGACCATCCCGAGGAAAACAGGTTTTTCCCTGCCAGCGGTGCGGTACTTTGGGAGCTTAAATGGCTCCTGCTACCAGCCGGAGTGTGAGCGGGGAGAGCACGAGAGCTGATTTCTCTCGGCACGGACGCCGGGGATTTCTCCCCGCACCGGGACCGGCGGGGGCTCGGCGCTCGCTCGGTGCTCGCTCGGTTCCGCCGCTCGGTTCCGCCGCTCGGTGCTCGATCGGTTCCGCCGCCGCCAGGCATCCACGGGGCACGGAGCCGAGAAGGGACCGGCGGACCAGGGCGGACCAGGGCAGGCCAGGGCAGGCGGGGAGAGCTACGCTCCCTGTGCAATGTTCAAATACGGTCAAACAGAATTTGCTAGACCCTTATTTAGAGAAACTGAAAATCCCGCTGAGTTACACACGGAGCGATCCCCGGTGCCTGTATGGATTCTCATCGCCCTTAGCGCGGGTCGTGCCGGCACCTTCCAGCTCTGCCCGAATCCCCGGGAAGGTCCCACCTGCACCGAGGGGATGCGCCGAGCATCGGCTTCTGTCCGCGCAGCACCGCGCTCCTGGGTGCGGGATGGGGCAGAACCGGGCGGGTCGAGATGGGGCAGAACCGGGCGGGTCGAGATGGGGCAGAAACGGGCGGGTCGAGATGGGGCAGAACGGGTGTCCCCTGCCAGCTGGGCCAAGCACCCAACAACCGGACTCTGAGCTGTCAGAATTACTCAGCAAAAATCGCAATTACAACTATAATACCTGATTTTGAGAAAAAATATTTCTCTTTTCTCAGGATCCTGCAGAAAACGAAAAACGAAAACAAGCTTTTTCCCTCCAGTATAAAACTGACCAAAATGGCATATCAGGTATCATAAATAAACTGCATCCAGAAAGCAGAATAAGATTTTTAATGTAATCTCTATATGGAAATTGGGTGTCATTCTCTGATTTAAAAAAAAAAGAAAAAAAGAAAAAAAGGAAAAAAAAGACCTGAGAATTTTCTGACCTTGAACCCAGGTAGCTGTCTGCTGTCACACCACTGCCAGCACGGCACGTTTGACAGCAATTCTTACTGGCTTTCTTTTCTCCTGGTGTGAAGAAATGAAGTGAGCAGCTCAGGAAATTTAGGCATTTATATAATTTTTTAAAGATACAAATTAATTTTAAAAGGTTCTCTCCCAAAACACCCAGCATGTTTCCCTGGGGTAGTTCAACTATGGGTAGATCAGAAGTGAAATATTCCCCATGGTATCCCACTACGTAAAAAGGAATTGACAAGATACTGCAAAGTAATTGTATTTTCAGTAACCGAAAGCACTGAAGAGCTGCTAAGCCTCCAGTGCATTATACATTTAATATGATAAATTTAAAAATCTTGAGACTGATTAAATAAAACTTAAATTGAGACTTGGTTAAATTCTAGTGAAGCCCTGGCAGGATTGGAGGCTGAGAGCTGCAAAGTCACTTGGGTCCAGAGAGGTTTAACCTCATGTGAAAACACAGATTTCACTGCACTCTGCAGCTGTTACTGCCATGCTCTTGTGAACCATTTTTAGTACCTGAATTTCAGAGGAAGAAGCTGTTTCAAATGAACACTTGTGCTCCTGACATCTGTGATTTTCATGTACAGAATTATCCCAGTGAATTGGGCAAGTGACTTTGTGCCCAAGTGCATGGATGTGCTGGGGAGCACAACTGGTTTGGAATCTGTGGCACAACCAGCTGGGAATGTTGCAGCACTGATTTGAGTAGTTTCCTGGTGTGCATGTGAAATGCTATGGGGTGAGAAATGACAATCAGCTCCGGGAGTGAATGAACCCACCTCCCCTGAAACAACTGAGCGCACAGGGAGTTAAATTGTAATTTTAAAAAATTTAACACAGTGAGAGGAAGCATAAAAATACCTTTTAGATTAATTAAGTGGCTAAGCACACTGACAAATGGTAAAGATTTGACAGTTTTAGGAGTCTTGTTGCTTACTGGTGAATTTCCCTTAAGACATAACCCCCAGAATCCCCTTTTCAGGGGTACTGCCTCCAGCTCCTTGGGATGCTCTTCTCAATGGCTGCCTGTGCCCTGCACATTTACAGCCCATCAGAATCCCATAGAGAAGTTGGAAATAAAACACAGCTTGACAAAATTAACCTTAAAATGAGCTGGTGGAACTTGGGTGAGCGTGGGGCAAGGTGTAGTGATCCCTGATGGAAGGGCAGTGGTGCATGGAAGGCTTTGCTGGTCCCAGAATGGTGTCAGGGTGCTGAAACCACCTCAGCATCACCAATGCAATCTTGGGTGGGGTGTAAAAAAATGAGAAAAACCTTGCAAAAACTGCTCTACATACTGAAGTAACATGTTCCCCTGATCCTTCTCTGTTTTTCTTGTTTAATTTTAGTATGAAGTCCTCAATGGTCTTCAGCCATTGGAGATGATGGGAATAAAGTAACAAGACAGCAAGTTAGGGTAACATTTTTGTGTTAAGATGCCAAAAAGTCCTGAACTTTTAATAATTTTTCAGGGGAATGTGGGACCATACCACACATCAGTTTCTGACAAACTGTATATCTCAGAATGTAAATACTGCAGTGCTGTTGCAAAGGGTGAGGGTTTGGCTATTAAGAGTGTCTGTGGGCACTGCTTGTGGTCCATGCTTCTGGCATCAGTCCCTCCAGCCATGTCCAACAGACCAGCACCAGACACTTTAATAAATGTCACACGCAGAGGAGGGTTCAGACTATTCTGAACAAACTCCCTGAAATCCACAAGCAACAACTACCTCCTCTGTGTGCAAGATGTGCCCTGCAGATGGCCAAGAGGGATCTGCAGGAACAGTACAGTGGGACTCCCAGCAGTGGGGATGGCAACAGGAGCTCCCCAGGGCTTTGCTAAGGCAGCAGGTTGGTGAGGACCCTCTGCAGATGTTGCCTTTCATCTAGAGAAGCCATGGGGATTCAGTTCAGTCCAGACAGGTGTTTGAGCCTCAGAGTGGAGAGGAAGGTCTGTGGGAAATGGTGACTGCAAAGGTCTGACACAAGCCATGTCCCCACACCTGAGAAGCCACTGTGCCTTGCCTGCTGTGGGACCCTTGGCTGCTCCCACCAGCTGCCTGCTCCCCCATGGCCTGTGGGACTCAGTTTTGTTCACACAGCTCCTGGCCAGCAGCTCTGCACTGTTGGAAATTGTGCCCCTAGGCTGAGCCCTACATTAAGCAGTCTGCCCAAACGCACATCAGGTGTGAGACCAGTGCACATAGCACTGCTTTGGAAGATTTCTGTGGAATTTCCACCTCGGGTATTGGCTGTCTCATGAGTGGATGGTCTTTAGTCTTCAGTGCTTGTCTCCACCTCCCTAAGGAAGAAACCTGCAGAGCCAGCTGGCTCTGCAAAACCCAGGATGTTGGAAGTGAAATGCTGCCACAGAGAACGGTGAAAGGCTGCAGCAAACCAGCTCTTTCTGGGATAACTGATGGAATACCACTTTGTTAATTCAACAGTACACTTAAAAAACTCCCAAGACGTTCTACGGATTTGTTCTCTGCATCCTATAGCTGCACCTGCTCACTCCCTTTCTTTCTGGTCAATGTCCATGAGAGTATTACTACTTGGAGCACAGGAGTATATAGATCTCTTAGAAAAGAGTAATTTTTCAGTTCACCATTTGCTTTCAAATGCCTTAGTCTATAGCATGATTTCAGCAAACAGAGCAAGACTGCTTTCAGCATCATCCTGGGGTTCCAGCTCTCTGCTGGGATCAGCCTGTTCCTGAGCAGTCCTTCTCTTTCTTCTGTGCATGTACACAGAGTGGCTCTTCTCTGGCCCCTTGGGAAACAAGGTGTCTGCAGGGACAGCAGCTTCCAGAGCCAGCTCCAGGCCTTTGTGGAATCTAGGCAGAAACAATTCTGTAGTTACTTTTTTTATAGATTTGCTCAGGATCTGCAAATTACTCTGAGAAACAAATGCTTTTAGAATGTAATCAAAACATGCAAGGGGAGAAAAGTGGCTACTAATGTTTTACTTAATACTGAAGAAAAATTAGATGTCATGAACAGAACTTCTGTATTCTTACAAACCTGTCAATCCTCCTTATGTTTTCTTCCATTTTCTGATTGGCCACATGTACCAGAAATTCAATATATTCTTCGGAGACCATCAGTGTCCCTTTGTGGCTCAATGGAACTTCTAAGCAGTGAGTGCTCCGCACAGCCTGAAAACACACACATTATTTACCTGGAATAAAGTGTTTTAGTTTATGACAGTTATTTAAATAATGTAGGGAGTTCATTATAGTAAAAAACCTGCTTATCTATACAATTATTTAAGTTGTTGTCACCAAAAGCAGCGAGCTGTTTCTTTGCTATAGCATGTCCTGTGACAGCTCTCAAGCACCAGTCAGATCTCAGCTTGTACAAACATCAAGGTTACCGTAACACTATGACTTTATTACATCCCTTACAGAAGCAGAGTCCTTACCATTGTAATTTTTCCTCCTCTGCCAACTGTAATACCAGAGTTCCTGAACCCAGAGTCAATAGCCACTGAATGCTGCAGAAAAAATAAATGCTTAAACATGTCTCATACACTTCCACAGCAAAAAATATTTATGGATGTGTTGCAACACAACTTACAATCTCGGTTTTGCGAAAAACTTATTCAAATTATCTACCCAGATTGATCCAAAAATAGTTACATTACAATACTTTTTGAGATCAAACCCACAAACGGCAGGTGGTTTGCGGAGGCCCACGTGGATCCTGATTGTCTGACTGCATCAGTGCAGAAGGGCTGCAATGTCTCTCTAGGCACTGAACTGTTTTATCCCAACGAGCTGGAACTTCACAGACAGTCGTGCCACCCGTTTACAGCTACAAGTGCAGCTGCACTCCACACTCAGAGAGCTCCTCAGCTCTCCTGCACTAAGGACACAGCAAGCCCAGCACAGCACACACTGCTCCATGCAGTCACACTGGAAAAGCGGAAGGCAAAGGCATCATTCAATGCGTTGAAAAGGCATGGTAGCAAAGCACCATCTAAAATCCATCCCTTTCAGGCAGTGAGAGCAGCCCAGGCCCCTCAGGCAGTGTTTCATGTGCAGTCTGCTTCAGCTTCAAGGCTGAATTGCAGGTGATTAATTTTCTTAAGTACAGTAAAACCCTCACCAAGTTCAAAGCTGTGTTTTTTCATACGCTTACTTTACAACCCTAATTATTAAACACACAGCACACCTGGGGTTGTTTCCAAGTGCAACTGCTTACCCAGGAGCCAACACTTTTATTTTAACAGGCAGGAATGTAACAGAACAACAATGCCACATTGTACTTGACTTGGTTTTACCAGCAGCTGTGCATCCTGCAGCTCCCGACACAGCACGTGAAGAACAAACGGTTCAAACTTGAACACGACATCACCAGTGGCTTTCTCTAGCGCCGTCATCTGGAAAATACACAAAAATATTTCAATAAAAATCAGAGTATTTCCTCTCGTAAGAGTTAATAACATCCTACTGCATCCTCCTTGGCCTAAAATTTTCTGATAGAAATTTTAGCAAGCTTTGCTTTATTGGAACAAACACTAATGAAAATAAATATTCTGGAGGAGACTTTTGTGCATGTGTGAGAATGTATATGTATGGTAAAGTGAACTACGAATTGAGTGAGAAAATGATGACCATACGACTGCTTCTTCTGTGGGACAAATCAATATATGCAAAGAGTACATAATTTTGAAAGCACACTAAAAAGGAAAAACCCTGCTCTATAGATGTTTTTAATAACAGAAGATTTAATGATACTAAATTAACAGCTCAGTATAAGAGACTCCCTGTTACACCACTTGCAGATGTCTGTCTGCTTGCACAGCAAGCTGGGCTCAAGAGTTTTTTTTAACTCAAGAGTTTTAAATATTACTCTAGACAGTAAGAAATTATATAAGTTTCTGGAATATCAGCTGCATTTATATATTGAGTTTAAAAGCATTCTCTTAAAATGGGTCTGAAGAATTTATTAAGCAATATATCTAAGGAAAAGTTAATTTTGAGAGCAGAGTATCAATTCATCTCAGTAACAGAAATAAAAGCTCTTTGACACAATGTGTTTTCCATGACACCAGGAGCATTTCCACAAATAAACAGAAAGGCTGTCTAACACCGTGCCCTTACCACATCGTCTTTGACACACGGGTCATGCGTTACCAGGAGCCACGTGCAGTTTTTCTTCTGGATCCCCGTGCCGTCCGTGTCCTAGGATGGACAGAAATTATTACAAAGGCTTCACCGAGGAGCGGGCTAAGGCGGGATCTGCGGCTGCTGCGAAAACCGTCCTTGGAAACAAAGAGCGTCCCCTCGAAGGATGAGCCCGGTCACACCGCGACTGAGCCGGGGGCGGACAAGGAAACACCGGCAACGGCGGGAGCTGCGGGACCTCAGCCCCGGACAGCAAAATTCACGGGACGGGTGGGACCCGCATCCCAGCATCCATCCCATCCCGGGATGACCCTCCCGGTCCCGGGATCATGTCCCGGGATCATGTCCCGGGATGACCCCTCCCATGTCCCGGGATGGCCCCTCCCATGTCCCGGTCCCACCGTCACAATGACCCTCCCGTCGCACGAGCTCGCGGTGCAGAAGCGCTCGCGCGCGTTCAGGAGCCGCACGAGCTCCGCGGCTCTCGCGTCCAGCGCACGCTTCCGGCTGGGGTCGGGCCGCGAGAGCCGCTGCTCCTTGCGCCGCGCGAAAGCCGCCATGGCTGGAGGACGGCGGCCCACGAAGGACAAACCTCCGCGCGCGGCCGAGAGGCGGGGCGGGGCGAGGGGCGGTACGGCCCCGCACGGCTCCTCCCCGCCCGGGTCCAACCCCGCCCTCCTCGCGCTCCGCCGCGGGGCAGGTAGGCCGCAGGTAGGCGGTGGGTGCGGGGTTCCCCGGCGCTCCTCCGGGGGCACGGCACGGGACGGGATGGCACGGGAGGGAGGGAGGCGGCTCTGCGCTACCCGTGCCGCGCTCCACAGCGACGGTGAATACGGCCGGGCCTCAGGCGGCGACGGGGGCGGCCCGAAGGGGCGGGGCCTGATC
Organism: Cinclus cinclus; assembly: GCF_963662255.1. Classification (NCBI taxonomy): domain Eukaryota; kingdom Metazoa; phylum Chordata; class Aves; order Passeriformes; family Cinclidae; genus Cinclus; species Cinclus cinclus. The sequence goes on along the minus strand of NC_085053.1, from coordinate 30,771,812 downwards.
GCAAGGAGCGCTTCCGGGGTACGGCCGGACCACGGGGCGGCTCAAGGGGCGGTGCAGGTGTCTTTGTGGGCGGGGCCCGGTGGTGCAGGTGTGCTTATGGGCGGGGCCTGGAGGCTCAGGTGTCTTTGTGAGCGGGGCCCGGTGGTGCAGGTGTGCCTGTGGGCGGGGCCTGGAGGTGAGAGCGTGTCATGGGGCGCGTTCGATTGAGGCCCATCGTGCCAGGGGCCACATGTGCCGGGCGCGGCCTTGAACAGTATCACAGGATCGATCTGTACTTTGACCCCGTGGTGTGTGCCGTGTTCCAGGCGGTGTTCACAGGGCATCTGGTGGCTGGGGCTCCCTGTGACCTGAACAGGTACTAGGGATCTCATTGCTTCTTTTAGCAGATCCTCTGGTCGCCATGGCAGCCACCAGGAGCGTGATGAGAGCGGTCCGAGTGTTTGAATTCGGTGGCCCTGAAGTACTTAAACTCCAGTCAGATGTGTTAGTTCCTGTTCCAAAAGAAAACCAGGTATATGTGAGCTCTGTGAAGGGAAATAGTGGTCATGAATGTTAACAAGTGCCTGTAGGACAGAATGAGTGGTACAACCCAGAACCCTACACCTAGAGTATGTGAGTTTTGATCAGTGTGTTCCTCATATTACCTGAGATACCATGCTTAACAAATGTGGGTTCTTTACTCTGTGATGGGCTATATATTCCACATCAAGATTTTCCTGAAATTAGTTTCAGTTTGACACTGAGTTTTCACAGAGGCTGTTTGAGAATTCAGCAAAAACGCTACAACACCATGCTGTGAATTCAAGGGCTAAATCTTTTTAGTTACTGCTTAAGAAGTGTATTTTCTTTTAGGTATTAATTAAAGTCCATGCCTGTGGGGTAAATCCTGTTGACACCTATATTCGTTCTGGGACTTACGCCAGGAAACCAGCTCTACCCTACACTCCTGGCTCGGATGTGGCTGGGGTGGTTGAAAATGTTGGGGAGCATGTGACTGCATTCAAGGTATTTACACACTGGGGTATAATTCACTCTTGTTTAGGGGTCCTCTTTGGCTGGTTGTTGTGCTTCTGTACCTGGTGTTGTTGATTATAATCATGTAATCTCTTCAAGGGGGAAATCCCCTGCAGGGGCTGGTAAAAGCACACAGGGGGATTCCATTGGCAAACCAGTCTGCTGGTAGGACTGTGAGGAATGCTGTGTCCTCCTGAAGTTCAGAGGTCTCAGAAGAGGCACTGCAGTCTGGCACTGCAGAAAAAGTTGAGATTGGATGCCTCTTGCTGGGGGTAGTAATTTCAGGCAGAACCGAAAAGTTTTCTGTGAAGTATTTGAGTAATGGAAATTGTTTACTTATAAAGCTCCATAAATTCTGTTATTTGTTGGTAAAACTGTTCAAAGACCGTATTACTCCTGTCTAGTAATTTTACTTGGGTTTCTCAGTGAGAAAGTCTCAGGGCAGGAGAAGGTGAATATCAATTTGCGAAAATATATCTATGACATCAATTTGCTTTTTAAATTGTTACTCCCATTTAAGTCTTTAGAGATTTGGTCCCAAACAAACATAAAAATTGTAGGTAAAATTGGGCTGGAATTTCATGATTTGGAATTTATATAACAGTTTTGGGAGCCCTGAGAGACTGGGTTATCAAGAGAGAAGAATCGTCTTTGTTCACATTTTCTTATCAGAAGTTTGCTGTATCTGCTATGTGTGACTTTTTGCTTCATCTGACAATTGTGATGCTTTTGGCTTGAATGAGAGGGAGATGTCTTAGGGTGTATTAAAAGGATACATTTTTCCACATGTAGATAATTTAGAAATGTTTCTTTTGTGTTTGTAAAAGCTTTTCAAGGTTTTGCATTTTGAATTTGTGGGTGGAATTCTGACTTCAATCCAAATTCATTAAGGTTCATATTAATGAGGCAGTAGGTTTGTGTGTTACACTGCAGCGTGGGGTTATAGTTATGATACTTAGATTTAGGTAGAAGAAATGATACAGTTTGTGTTGCATTGATGGTATGCATCAGCATTTATAAAAATTTCTTTGAAAAATATAACTGGTTATTTTTGATAGGAGATCTATCAAAATAACTTAAACCTCTGTAAATTTCTTCTTAATGTTTATTGAGGAAAAAGTAAGGAAAATTATTGATTTCACTGTATTCTCTGCCTCCATTCTAGAAAGGTGACAGAGTTTTCACCCTTGAAACGCTCTCTGGAGGATATGCAGAGTATGCAGTTGCTGCAGCCAACAGAGTCTTTCCTTTGCCAGACAAACTGGACTTCAGGCAGGGAGCAGCGATTGGAGTGCCCTACTTCACTGCCTACCGGGCCCTGTTCCAGAAGTAAGGCACCAAATCCATGGCTGAGCTCTTTAATCTTTGATATTTACAATATCACAGTTCATGTTTTCACTTCCCTGTAAAGTGGGGAGGTTGATGTGTGGGAAATGTTTAAAAACATTACACTGATGGAATTGTCAGATAATTGTGACTTAGAAGCTTGTGACTGTGTTTTCCTGTTGAGCTTCTTTTTTTTTTTTTTTTGAGAGAACCTACCTGGAAAAGCTTTATGGAATAAAATGTGTGACTTCCTTTCAGTACTCACTGCTGTTTTGGCTGGGGAAGGAAAAGGGCAATAGTTCTAATTTCCTCAGTAAGCAGACAGGTGCTGTGGAGCAGCAGCACTGCTTTCCTGCGACAGGCCAAAGTCCTGAGCTGAGGCTCAGTACAAGGCTCTCACTAGCTGCTGGCTGAATTTTGCTTCAAGTCATCAGTCACAGGATTTATTTTGCCTTCTTGTTCTCCCAGAAAGGCTTATGATATCTCTTTAGCCATAAATTGGAATATAATTGGAACATAAATTGGAAACACTGCTGTGTGTAAACAATGAGATTTGATGTCAGTATCTGCAGCCCCACACTCAGTATGTGGGCCAATGTTTCTTGTGTTCTTCTCTTAGAGGCTGTGCCAAAGCAGGGGAAAGTGTGCTGGTTCATGGTGCTAGTGGGGGGGTAAGTATTCCAAGGAGGCAAGCAGTAGAGAACACTGCTCTCTGTCCTTGCATATGCTCTTCCTGGGATATGAGTTATGGTCATATTTGTACCAGGAGATTAGCAGAATAGGTTTTTATCTCAGGTACTCTAGGATACACTTTCTTAGAACAAACCCTCTTATTCCCAATAACTGTGAGACTGAGTGCTGGTGTGAGGTCAGAGGGACACACACTGAGCAGGTGTTTATCACCAGGTGATAATTAGTCTGGAAATTTTATCACTGATAGCAGAAAGCTCTAATTTTTCAGTATGTACAAGTTGTTCTCAGTCCTCAGGATAAGTCACTGGTGCAGGGTGACTGTGCATTTCTGGGATGTGTTTAACCCATGAGCCAACAACTGGCTGCACCAGGAAAGGCACTGGAATATATAAACCTGCGGCTGAATGCTACATGAAATTGCACTTGTAGTTTTCTCTGGGTTTTCATGACAAACTTATTTTAGATCTCCCACACTCTGTACTTGCTCAGTTTCTGGTGGTGCACCAAACAGCTGCTGTGAACAGGCCAAGTTTCCTGAATTATTTGTTAGCCAACAAAAATATTAATTCATATCTTGTTCTGAGGTACTAGAATGGCATTTAGCATCATAACTCTTTTTTAAAATTTTCATAAATTAAATGTAGTTCTATTCTTACTGGAGTGCAAAGCTTGTAGGAGACACTGAGAATTTACTTTCTAAAGAAGTAGTGTTAATAAAATTTGTACCTGCAAATTTTCTTTGCAATGTATGGTGTTGGCATTAATAGCAGGTGATTCTATGAAGAGAAGAATTTCCTTAGATTTGTATCAAAAATATATGGTCTAGCTTTGACAGATACTCAGCATTCTACATCGATATATGTCAAATGCTCATACCTATTAAAAACCTCAAAAATGTACCATGCCTCTATAAATATATTTTCTTTTTTAAAGACTATTTGACTGTGTTTAAGGTCCAAATTATTGGCTAGAAAACACATTACCAGACTAGCTTTTTTAAGTGGGGAAATTCCAAGTCACTGGTAGAATATTTAAAATTTAAAATTCTGAGAAAGAGGTAAAATAATTTCTCTTTTTATTTTTTTTTCTCCCCTCAGGTGGGACTAGCAGCATGTCAGATAGCCAGGGCTTGTGGTTTGAAGGTTTTGGGTACAGCAGGAACAGAGGAGGGCATGAATATGATCCTGAGAAATGGTGCTCACCAAGCCTTTAATCACAGAGACCCGAATTACACTGAGAGAATTAAGGTAGGTTTGTGTCTGGACTCAAGAATGTAGGTTGTATTGTTCTTAATAAAATGTGAACAGTTGTTTGCAGAAGACTTTAAAATAGATTTATGTAGGAGCAGTAGTATACTGCCTTTTTAATTTCTACACAAGGAAAATCTTTCTCAGGCTGGAAGAGCCGAGATTTCCTCATAGGCAGTGGCATTTAGAGTTTCTTACTTCAGCAGATTCCAGTGTGGGATCACGTCATAAGTTAGCACAGCAAAATGTACTACAATTCAGCTCCTTGGCTGTCAGCTGCAGTACAAAGGCTGTACTGAAAATTTCAACAATAAACTAAAGAATGAATACTTTCTGTAGTGTTTAAAATAAATGGTGGTACCCAAGCTCTAAAATGACATCCTGTGTCCTGTGCAGGCATGCACAGGGCCAGGGGGAGTCGATATCATCATAGAAATGCTCTCTAATGTCAACCTGGATGCTGACCTGCAGCTGCTGTCCTGCGCGGGGAGGGTGATGGTGAGTGTTTGTGTCCTGGCCCAGGAGGGTGACAGTGTTTGTGTCCCTGAGCAGGGAGGTGATGATGGGGGTGCTTGTGTCACTGATTTTGTGCATTCAGCATCACGCTGAACAGCTCTGACTCAACGCTTTGGGCTCCTTTGGGCAGGTTGTGGGCTGCAGAGGACGCATTGAGATAAACCCAAGAGACACAATGAGCAAGGAGTCCAGCATAATTGGAGTGGGTCTGTTTCTTGCAACTGAGGTAAGAAGCATTTCTGTTTTAAAATAAGCTTTATTGGCTTGTTCCAGCACTCCTCTATTTACAGTTAAAATTATTTGTAGGAAAGAAAGAATAATTTCACTGTAAGAAACTTGTTACTTCATTCCTTTACATTTTGATTCAACCTCAGAACATCATAAAATGTTTTCAGGTTTGGAATTTGCTTTAATTCTTGCATAAATTGTCAATGCTATTCTAAAATGCAAAGGCCTTGTCATAAACACTATGTTTGTTGCATGCAGGAGGAAAGGCGTGAATGTGCCACAGCAATCCTTGATGGCATAGAAGCTGGCTGGCTGAAACCTGTTGTGGGCTTGGAATATCCCCTGGAGAAAGTAGCCCAGGCTCATGAAGACATTATTTGTAGCAGTGGTGCCCGAGGGAAGATGGTGCTGCTTCCATAAAGGAAAGAACCTTTTTCCATTTATTTTGTAGCTGTTCTAACTGCACCTTTGCTTATGTGGCTCACTGATTGTATGTTATAAACATACCTTTGATCATGTTTGACAGAAACAGAAAATGCTCACTTAGATGAATTAGTTAAAATTTTCTTTTTGTAATGAGCAGAATTGCATTTACAGTAAAGTAATTTTTGTGGCTTTTTTGATTAATGTGGAAATAATAAATTTTCTCTGCTGTTGTGCTTTGTGCTGCAGGGAATGTTAGGGTTTGATATTGTGGTCCATGTGAAGGCAGAGTGAGGCCACTGTAGGTAACACAGAATGAGGCTGCTTTTTTTACAGATACACAAAATTAAATAACTCACTATGTGTGTTAATTAAAATTGTAAATTCTTTTAGCTACAAAATTTGTACTCAAATTTTGTCACATAATTTACTTGAAATAAAACTTTTACTGCCAAAATAGTTCATTTTCTATCTCAAAAGATGGGCAGAACCTCTCAAGCATGAACTGTTTGGAGCAGAGGCAGTTCTAAGGCTGAGGTGACTGTCCTGGCTCATCCATAGGGACTGTCACTCTGGAGCTGCATGCTGGGATTTGCCTCTTGGCAACTGATGCTTGTGACCGAAGCAGCTGGATGGTAAATGGCTGGTTGTGAAGATTTCAGTTCTTCCTGTGACCTTTAATAAAGTCTCCTGGATCCCTGGCTGCATGGAGAGCAGAGGCTGCCTGGCTTTTGTGGCACGGAGAGTTCCTGTGAAATTCCTGAGCTCCATCTGCTGAGGTGGGCAGGGCACAGCCTCAGCACTAGGGCTCGTGTGCAGGTGTCTGTGTGGGGTCACTTGGCCATTACACTGGGGTCATTTCATTGTGTCTTCTTCTCAAAACCTTAAATCCGTTGCACAGCAGATGGTGTTGCCAGGGAAGATGAGGGGATGTTTCTAGAGTTAATGATTTCAATGTAGTGTTTCAGTGAGTGGTTTCAGAAAACTGCTTGGGGAGAAAAGGATGAGGCCAGCTCAGCTGTGGGAAGGCAGGGACCCTGTCTGCCAAGGTGCACTGGGGTCCTTCTTCCCTCCAGGCTGCCCCAGGGGAATGAAGCTGGTTTCATTGTTTGTAGCACTTCCCACAGGAGTAAGGAGCTGTTTTTTCTATGTGAAGATTTTAGTGATTCACTTGGTGTAAATGATGTGTGTAGGTAGTGTCTCAGCTGATTATCCAGGTGAAAGGTGCTGACTGTTCCTGTTGTCTCAAGCAGAATGTGGCCTGAGCCGTGGCCACGTTGGCAACCTGCTATTCCTCTTGACAATGCTGTTAGAGAAAGTAAAACATCTCTTAATATCAAAGTACTAAGCAGAGGTTAAAGGTAATGATTAACGACGCATATGATTGTGGAGATGATGTGCATATGAAACTATATACCTTTTCTCTATATTTTGTGTTCAAATATTACATGATTTTTAGTTTCGTCTTAATTTAGTAGGGGGTCTATGATATGAATGAGAGGCTGATGCTTTGCACTGGCTCTTTACTTGCTCAGTGCTGCCACTGCATTGAGGATGAAGTTTAAAGGAGAAATTCAGAGCAGGTCTCCAGTCTGTCCTCACTGGTGCTGTCCCAAGGGCTGTAATGGAGTTTGTCACCATTCTCTGTTACCAGAAGGTGTCAGAGCAGTTCTGTGGTACCACATTTTCGCTGCTTTCTGCCAGCTGACCTGGCAGAAAGGCACAGCAGGACTGGGACTGACTTGTTGGGAATATCACATAACGTTTATTCTTCTGTCAAATTCCAGTGTGTTGTATAAATGGAAGGATTTTTTTTTAAATTTGGAAGAAGTAGTGTGAATAGAATTAGTGAGGTAGGAGTGATGTGTGTCTGATTTGTGTAAGCCACCCATCTAGAGAATGTATCATCCTGGAGAGTCCTTGGTTCTGCTCTCTTTTTGGGACATGCTGCCCCTTGGCAGTGCAGAAAAGGATGGAGGAAGAGAATGGGGGCCACAGACCATTTAATTTGGCAGAATAATTCTCTCAGTTTGTTGAGAATCTTCTGATTCGGCTGGATGGGATTTTGGAGGCAGTGGTTCCCAGTCACAGCCTGCTTGGTGCTGCTATGGGTGGAAGGGTTGAACAGGCTCTTCTTGTATTTGTGCTGACTTTGGCATCTGCAGGAGAAGTTTGTGGTTCACAGTGAGGAGTTGTGTGCAATGCAAGGCTCTGGAAACTGCTGTTCTATGTGTTTCTAAAACAGAAAAGAGTGGATTGTTCTGAAAAGCAGCTGCTCTTGGTTAATCTCATTGTGCCCCAAATAAATGCTGCCTACCTTTTCTAGTCATTAGAAGTGTAATTGCCTCTCTATTGTAGTGTAATTGCCTCTCTGTTGCCTCTCTCTCCTGAGTCTGTTCCTGACTTCTCCCCGTGCTGCAGGATGATACAATAAGTTACTTTGAGACTTGAATTACAAAGTTGGGGAGACAAAATATCAAGAGATTAATGGTGTCCTCAGTAATTGCTCCCTTTACAGAAGGCAGATCAATAGTGAGTGTGGGTGGATCATGGCCACAGAAAACTTGAGGATGATGACGTCTAACATTTTGGAACAGACGCATCAGGAGGAAAGGTTGTCCCTGTTCTTCCTCACTGCAGGGATCTCTGCTCGGATCAGTCCCTCTGGCCCCTGGAAGCGTTACCTTGTGAGTTTGTACTTGAACCGGGACTCACAAGAACTGCAGGAAGAAGGGACAAATGAGCGTGAAAATGTGGTTGTATCTCCTTGATTCCAGTAAATCAGGTGTCCGTTGTCAATGCACGCTTTGGTGCTTCCTGTCATCTGGACTGGGAGATGGAAATCATGATTGACATTGGAAGTGCATCCTGTCACGTTGTGGTATATATTTTTATGTTCCTGGGTCTGTATTGTATGAAAATACCTTCTTCACACTTCTGTTTTTAACTTTTATTTTCCTTTTACTTTCTTTTCTTCTCATATCCTTCCCCCCCCCACCTCCCGCCTTTTTTTTTTTTCTTTTCTTTATTTTTTTCCCCATCTTTCCTTTCTTTTTTTCCTTTCACTCCCCTCCCAGTCTGGCGTTGCTGCAGCACCAATGTCCCGCAGCCCCAGGCCAGCCCCACCCAGCTGGAGTCTTGTGGGTGGCCAGTTCTGGGCTCCTCAGTACAAGACAGACGAGGAGCTGCTGCAGTGGGTCCAGCCGAGGGTGGCGAAGATGATGATGATGATGTGTACTGCATCTGAAGCATCTCTCTAACGCCGAGAGGCTGCCCAGGGTGCGCGTGGTTAGGAAAAGAGACAGCTGAGAGAGGATCGTACCGATGCATACAAATATTGCCAAGCGGGGTCAGAGAATGGTGCCAGGCTCTGTTCGGTGGTGCCCAGCGGCAGGATGAGGAGCCATGGCCGTGAACTAAAGCACAAGAAGTTCTACCGCAACATGAGGAGGAGCTGCTTTCCACGGAGCGTGGCAGAGTTCTGAAAGCGCTGACTGGGGACGGTGTGGAGTTTCCCCTCCCTGGAGACATTCCAAACCCACCTGGATGCGTTCCTGTGTCACCTGTTCCAGGTGACCCTGGCTTGGCAGGGGCTTGGATTTGGGCTCTCCAGAGGTCCCTTCCAACCCCAGCAATTCTGGAGTTCTGTGAATCTGGGGCAGCGGGCGGAGCACCGGCCCGTTTCTCCCTCCCTTGTGTGTCCTCCCTCCCTCCCGCCGTCTCCTGGCGACGCCCGGGACGCGGCAGCGCCGGTGCCGGTGGGGGTGCCGGTGTCGGTATCGGTTTCGGTCGGTGTCGGTGGCGGTGTCGGTGGCGGTTTCGGCCGGTGTCGGTCGGTGGCGGTGCCGCTGCGGGGGCAGCGCTGGGATCCCGGAGCCGCCGCTGCCATGAGCGCCCCGCAGCCGCGGTGAGTGGGGCGGGGGCCCTGGAGCCGGGAATTGCAGCTCTGCGGGAATAGTGCCGGGGTCGGGGCTGGCCGAGAGGGGTCCCGGTTCGGCACGGGCCGGGTTCCCCTGCTCAGGGGAGCGCGGCTGCTGGCCGCAGGGGATCGATTCCGTAGCTACCTGCCTTCGCACCCGCAGCTTTTGAGCTCCGAGCATCCCGACTTCCTCGAGCTGATGTCACAGACAAACAGTGAGGAACGGAGATTCTCTGCGGGTCTCTATGACAAAATTTGGCACATCCTAGTATAGTGGGCAATGATCTGAGTAAGGAAACAGTGGTAGAATTTGCTCCTGGGCCACACAAGAAAACAGAAGAAGAGCAGTCCTTTGGCTCCTAGTTCCGTGTCTGGTTGAGAGGCTCAAGACTTCCTCTGGTGGGGGGGAATGGCAAACAGGTGCCAGGTAGAGCACAAGCAGCAAATCCCCTGTGACTCTGCCAATTTATAAGTGAAGCCTTGGTGCTGTCTCACATAATTTATTTGGTGGCCACTGGTTTAATTGCACTGTGAAATATTAACTGTTAAGGTTTGCTTTGCAAAACACATAAATTCCCTGCTGTGGCTTTGTCTTGATATCCTTCCAAATGAGTGAGAGTGGTCTTAAAATTTACTATAGTACATAACTCTGGCTCTGAATGTAATGCTTTGGATAAGCTGCCACCTGAGAACAAACACACTGTTAATAAATAATAGTGTCAATGGTCATAGCATCATGGAATTCTAAATACCCTCAAATATAAAATTACTGACCTAAGAGTGACATGTTGTCACTGGCTGCAATGCCAGAGAAACAAACATGACACTCATCTTGAGAAGAGCTTCAGACGTACTCCAGAAATCTACAGACCAGTCACTTTAGGTTCTGTGCCAGGAAAATTGTCTCCCATTCTAATAAAACCCCAGCATTTTTAGAGAGAAGGATGAACAGGATAAATGGGCAGAGAAGAAAGAGTCCCAGGAATACCCAGAAAAAGGATGTGATTACTGTGACACACGAGCTGTCTGTGGCCGGTCCTTTCCCTTTGCTGTATTTTTTCCTAACATGGATTTTCTCAGTTCTGCATGTTGCAGAAATTTTAAAGGTGATATTTGTGTGTGGTTCTTAAGTACTGGAATCTTGAACAAAACAGCTCAGACAAGAACTTCTCTTATCCTTTTTTTGATACCATGAGCAGACTAAAGGGGACCAGTGGTTGCTTTGCTGGAGTGTTCCTGGCCAGCCCTGAGGCCGTGGTCCATGCCAGCACTTATGGCCACAGGGAGTTCCAGGGCAGGAGTGTGGCTGCTTGGGGCAGCACGGCACAGCCAGACCCCATGGGCCCACCTGCATTCTGCCCAGTGATTTCACGGGTGCAGCAACACCCAACACTTTTCCTTATTTCCTCTAAAACCCTTCTGACCTTTGAATTTTATTCAACATTTTTGAGGGCCAGCCTATTCATAATTTAAATGAGAAAATACATTTTCTGAGACTTTGGTGAAACAGAAATTGCCACATCACTGTGTTCAGGCAGGAGCTGCATTTTAACTAGGTATATGGTCCAGGATATCTTAGATGGAAGGAAGTGAATGAAAAGGAGTTGGATTGAGTTTCTCTTCTGCCTCAACATGCAGTTGCCAGGTGATACCATAAATGAGTACTTAGCAAAATTGGTGGAATCTGGTGGTTTCAAATTCAAACTCTGGAACGAAAAAGTAACATAGAATAGTTGCTATCATACCAGTGTTTAACCAACAGGCATAAAAGGGTCACCTACATTGTTTGTTTAAAGTTTATTTTATTGCTGGCAGCTACCTTTAAGGTTTTTGTGAAACTCCACATAAGATTCCTGTAAATCCATGATCTCTTTAAAAAATTGTCTTTTACTTTCCTTGATTATGCTTTTGTGTGTGGCAAATCAGCCTAGCAATAGACATAACTGAATTATCCAGCTGAAAGGGGTGTAATAGAGGCACAGTGCATTTAAATCTACAGGCAAAGAAAACAAAAGAGATCAGTCTCTTGTGTAACTGAGGCACATCCTGCCCAGAGAGCCCAGAGGTCGGGCTGAAGGGGTTATGCAGCATGTACCCGAGTGTGTGAACTGTGAAATAAATATGTACTGTAAAACTGTACAAACGTGAAAGGATTTAGAGTATTACAGACTGCATCCTAGTGTCACTGACTTCTCTATTTGTCCTGTTTTCCAGAGGGTGAGGTAAGATACGGTTGTGTTAAGAATACTTGAAAAGTAGAACTTCTAATGATGGATGCTTCAGTTTTTGTGTTCAACTTTGACACCTGAGGTTCAGGTTTTCGAAGCTCTGATCTTTGGTAGCTGGGATGTTTGTAGTGAGGCCCTGGCACAGGGTGCCCAGAGCAGCTGTGGCTGCCCCTGGATCCCTGGCACTGCGCAAGGCCAGGCTGGAGAGTGGGGTTGGAGCAGCCTGGGACAGTGGGAGGTGTTCCTGGCAGAGTGGCTGGGGAGCTGTGCCAGTGCAGCTGGAATCCAGCTCCAGCACAGCCCTGTCCTGCCCATGGGCAGGGCTTGTCACCCCAGCACTGCAGTGGGGGCTGCTGGTGGGGGAGGCTCTCAGGGCTGCTGGTCCCACGTGGTGGTGGCAGCACAGTTCCACACTCAGCTCTTGGCCTTAGGTACAAGCCATGAGTTTCTGATAGGAATTTCCAGGAGGCCACAGGATATTGCTTTTGCATAATCTAATGGACATTTATCTGACCAAATCCAGGAAGATTTACCAAGGCAGCATTTTGTGGAGCAAACTGTTGGGTAGCTCTGTTTAACTTAAACTGTAATAATTTGTCAGTCAAGGAGATTGTAAGCATCTCCATTTTTTTAATTGCAGCTTTCTTGAAACCTATAACAGTCTTACAGACAAACACCTGGTTGGATATTTCAGCAATGCCAGGATAAGACGACATCTTCAGAAATCAGGACTGGTGAGACTGAAAAGTTTCCCTCAATTCTACATTCAATTCAGAATGTTTTTATGGTTTTTTTCCCCATATTTCCTTTTGCTCATTGGAGTTTCCCTCTGCAAAGTGTTTCAGTTTGCAGATATACAGAATGATATTGATTCACTCAGGGTTTTTAGACTGTGAAATGTAAGCATCTTTGACTCATTTAAATAGCCTCAGTGTTATGTTTCAAAAGTGTTTAATGGAAAACGTAGCAATTTGGTGATGGTGAATATGCCGAACAGTTTGTTACAAACCCTGGTGCACTCCTAGGTGTGACTCTCTTTTGCACAGACAGGTGCAGTAGAGAGGCAAGTGTTTAATCCTTTCCATGCCTTTGGGTCCTGGCCTGTGAAGGGTAAGGCTAAGCCCTAGGCTCAGAAATGTGGCTGCTGCTGTTTCTCTTTGGCTGGTGGAGCCCATGCGGTCAAAGATAACACAGTGCTGGAAGGTAGGATCCAGCACCATGGCAGGGGCAGAGGTGGAAACGACCCAGGGGAGGAAGTGGTCTTCTGGAAAATTGTACTGTTTTAAAATATTCTTTATTTCAACTTCTCCTTTTCAGTAACATTCTATTTGTGCATAGCAGATCTCAAGGAGTGGAAGAATAATACCTGAGAAAGAATACCGCATCAATGCCATGAGGAGGGACCACCAGAGGCATGTCCAGGAGCGCTTGGCTGATGCCATATTTCGTAAGGTCCTTGACATGGAGGTATGCCCTTACTGAGCATGTGTGAACCTTCTCAGGTGCTTCATCCAGCTGCTGCTAACTTGTGCTGGGCTGTTTCCTTATGTGCCCTCATGCTTCCCTGGAATGCTCTTTCCTGCTGGGAGAAAGGACAGTCTTTGTGCTGAACATTCCCCACATGAAACCTCCATGGGCCTCTCATTGTCAAACCATGCTATTGTGAGAGCAGGCACTATCCTGGCTTCCTTACTGCTTTTTTGACAGCTCTCACATTGTGAGATGATATTCACAGGGCTAGTTTGCTTTAAAAAAGTCCCGATTAAGAAAAAAAACACAAACAAAACAGTTTGAACACATTTAAATATATTATCTGAGTACAAAATTTGGGCACCTTCCTGTGGGGTATCAGGAATGGAGTTGGCTCCTACAGTTTTACCAACTTCATCAGTGCTCAGTTGTTCCCTTGGCTGTGTGAGTTTATGCAGGTGAAACACAAATAGATTAAATCCACAGCAGTTTTATCACAGGGCTCAATGAGGGTAGTGGCCAGGGAGAAGGAACAGGGACGAGCAGGACAGAAGCAAGGGTTCTTGCGCACACTGACATCTCATACTGCCCAGTAATGGGATTTCTCTTCCTCTTCTATTGATAGCGTCATCATCAGCTGGAGATAAAAAATAATCTTGACTGTTCTGTGAGGAAAAAGAGGATACAGCCAAACAAGGTAAGGCTTGAGCACTGCTGATGGGACTTGGCAGTTTTGCCTGTGTTGAGTAATAACCATGAGCCTGACCAGTGATTCATTGAGACAAGTGCTCTGTCTCTGACATGGCAGAGTACCAGAAACACACAAGTAGATGATGATCCTGCCCCAGTTACATCTCCTTCATCCTTTGTCCAGAAGTTCAGGAGCTTCCATTTATGCATTTAATTCCTTCTGAATCGGGTTATTCTTCTACTTCTGCAGTGTTCTTGGTTGGGTGATTTAATCCTGAATTACATGAAATGGTACCTCCTTGCATTTCTGTGTAGTAATAAATGTATCTGCTGTCTGGTATGTCTGTTTGATGCTCCATTATTCTTGGTATGACAAAAGTTATTAAATGTTCTCTTTTCCCAAAGTATCTGTGGTTTCACATACATTCTTCACATTCCTTCTGAGCTGAAGGTCCTCAGTCTGAATTTTTCTTACCTGAGCCATTCCAGGCTTCTCATTACCGTTGCTATTCTTTTTTACCTTTTCTTGTTCTACTGTTTCTGTTTTGAAATGGGGAACCATAACAGAATGAATAATTCAAGATACGTTCTCCTCCCAGTAACTCTAGACCTCTCTGCTTTTGACTGTTGATGAGCAGTGAGCTCACATGTTTGGTTGTTTGCCTCTCCTCAGGGTTTGGGCAGACCTGGCATGTGAGTAATGTAAGAGGTTTTAGGAGTCTTCATTTAGGTGTCATGTAGGTTGAACTTGATTCTGTAGTTAGTCTCATGGGAATCCCATAGAAGTCAATGGTTCCCCTCCCCATGCAGTCACCTGAATTCCTATGGGAAAAGTCATCCTCATTTTGGCAGAAACATGCTCAGCATTTTATTTTTGTATTAGGAACCTGAATGCTTTGAGAAGAGTGCCTTGAGAAGGTGACTGCTTCATTGAGCAGCTGGTAAAAAATATCAGATCTGTTAAATTGTAAATAATTTATCTATAAGCAAGTCATGGGGTAAAGAGAGGAAGAGATTTTTCTGAAAGACACTGGTCACTATGGGAATTGCAAAAGCATTGTTTGCTGATGGAATTCCTGTGGTAGGAAGTCACCCCATGGAAGCAGCAATTCTGGCACCCTGTCAAGGGATCCTGGGCTTGGATAATTTGGAATGTGAAGCAGAACTGCTTCTCTCAGTAATCCTGCAGATACCTGATCCATGTGTGCTGTGCTGGGATGCAGGGGCCTGGCTGGAGCCAGCGCTGTAATTTAATTCTCACCTCACCCGTTCAGTGAACTCATCCGAGTCGCTGGTCTGAAAGGAAAGGACAAAGGCAGATGGCAGAGCCAGGCAGGGTGAGAGACAGAGCTGCCTGCTTCCAGTGGCACAGCCAGCCCAGCACTGGGCTGGTGAGAAGAGAACATGGGGAGAGGCTGCAATCACAGCAGGGAAGTGGCAAGAACACTCAAATTTAAAAAAGAAAGAGACCTTCAAACAAACCAAGAAATGTGAGATACATAGAATCAGACATAAATTGAATCTGGTGGGTCAGCAGCTGGAGAGAGCTGCAGGAAAATGAACCAGAGGTGGGGACAAGTCTTTTTGCTTGCCCCTCACATTCTCCCACGATTTCCTTTCCTTCCTTAACCAGCTGTTCCAGTGAAAGGCAGACGTCACTGTTTTTGGATTCAGTGCCTCAGAGACATAAATTCCTTTTATTTCAGGTGGAGCAAATCAGAGGATCTCTGGAAGAAATCATCCATGTGCACTGCCCACATCCACCCCTGGCTCCAAGGAACCGTGGTGGGCTCTGTCCTTTAGTGGCTGCAGGGCGAGCTGGTTGCTGTCACTGCGTGAGTTTCAGCAGCTCCTGCATGGGCTGTCCTGGAAGCACAGACAGCTGAAAGTGCACACGGACCTCAGTGCAGAGCATTCACTGCCTGGAGCATTCTGGGTTTGGGCCCCATCCGCAATCACTTGAGGCTGATTTTCTGTTTGCTGGGTTGTGTTAAAGAGCAATCTCCAGAAGCTAGTGTTGCAGGAATGGCACATCAGAACCTAGGAAAAAAACCAAAAAACCCCACTTTTCTCTCTGATAAATGTGCTTCAGTCTTTCCCTTTTAGCTGCCTCATGACCTCCAGGAGGCTGGTATCAGCGTGTTGAGCATTGTCAGTGGACATGGGGGTTATAGACAAGGTTACACGTATTGTAAAGCCCTGAAAATGGTCGGGGTCTTTTAGAAAACAGGGATGAAAGGATGAAATCAGACTGGATCTCATTTCAGAGGGCTGTGGTCTAGGAGCTCTGGCTTTTACTCTTTGTTAACAGCAAAGAGGGAATGTTAATATACCCTTGAAATATATTGTACTAAGGTCTCAAGTCAAAGGTCAAATATCTAGTTCAGTTTCAACTGGTTCTCTCTATCAGTAATGATAATTGGTGCAAACTGAAGAGAAACTTTTGAGTCCTGAACGACCTTCTCTTCATATAGAGGGCACCTGGACTTGGAGTTGATTATTGTTGTGGACATTGTCCTCACCAGCACCGAAGCAAGGAGTCTTCCTCCTCTAAGGTGGTGAGTTAACCTCAGTTAAACAGTTCTGTTAGGAGTTAACATTTTAACTTGGAATTCTGAAGGGCATACAGGGAACACATGAAATAAAACAGTCAGAAAAAAGCTGAATATTGAACAAAGATAGGTATGTTTTTGTTGTGCATTCTCTCTGGGTCTGTGTGCTGAAGTCCATAGCACACTGCTACAGTTTCTGTGGGTTCATTGCGTTTGCTCCAAGGCTAAGTGGTGAAGAGACAGTAGCAAACCTTGTAGTTCTGGCCAGGAGTTGTTTTGGATGGTCAGTTAGAGGTGCCTAAAGAGGTCTGGCTCTTTGGAGACAGACTACACAATGTCATGTCCTCTAGGTACCTGAAATCACTCAGCACTTCCAGGTATCTTCATCAGTGCTATTTCTTTTTCTTTGTGCTGCTGCTCTGCACCGGAAGCTGTATGCTGAGATTTTGTTACTGTTTTCTTTTTCCTTTTGCAGAGTTCCTTGCGACCAAACACAGCTCCAGGAAAAATACAGCAGCCCCCTCACCTCCAGCCCCTCCACGGCTGGGCTGCAGCAGGGGCTGTACCTAAGACTTCCAAACAGAAGTGCCCTGCAGTGGAACATGAACAGCAGTGTGCCCATGGGGTGAGGCTGTACTTCATTCTGAAAAGAACATCATTTTAGGGACAGTTTTATAGTGCTGGTTAAGTACTATAGTTTCCAGAACTGTAGATGACAGGGAACATTCCTTTCAAATGGCATCAACTTTTATTTAAACTGTCCTTTTTAATTTCCCCTCAATTTTCAAGACACTGTCTTACTGGTCTAATGCCCAGTTCTTGACCACAGGAAAAATGTGGGGGCTTGCCTTTTATAGTATAAAATCTCTCTGCACACAAAATTTTCTCCCTCTGTGTAGATTTTCTCTTAAGTAGAGAGAGATGCAGCACCTAGTTTACTCCAGGAACTTTGGAATATTTTTCATTTGCAAGTCCTACAAGTTTTCATCACCGTCTACAGCTGAAAAGTAGCAAAAATTTCATTTTTTTTTGATCATTCCTTCAACCAAATCACGCTAGTGGGCTTGGAGAATGAGAGTCAAACATGGTCTTGATATACTGGTGGTTCAGGTGATACTTGTCTTCTGTTCTAGAAAAACACAAAGTAATTGGTTTTGTGATATGCATTCCATGGGGTGAGAGGGTTTTGGAGTGGGACTGTGATCTGCTACCACTGGCTGGAAGACACTGTAAATAGCTCCCTTCTGATTTATATTTCCTCTGTGTTGGGATGGTTGTGATTCTTTCTCCAAGAATTTGCTGTTTGGTTCTGTTTATGTCTACTCAAATTATGCGTGATTTAATGGTTTCTTTAGTGCTCACAGCTGACAAAGCAGCTAAATCAGATGTAAGTTCTGAGAACGTGATGCGTAACTCAGAGCCACAACTTGCAGCATTTACAGGACTCATTCTCTAGTGATGTCTTACTCAAGGGCCACGGTCCATTTCATTCTGCAAGAGGACTAAATCTCTATTCAGATGAGGAAGCAGCATTTTGAAGCACATCTTGTGTAACTGATGCCAAGCGATGCTTCTGTTGGACGACTGGCTGCTCTGGGGATGTGCTTTCCAGCTGCAAGGGAGCAGCAGTGCTGCAGGGCTGGGTGGGATTCTGTCTGAGGTGACACCTCTGTGGGGCTGCAGCCAGGGCTTGGCGTGCAGTGCTGTCTGTATCTCTGAGGGTGACATTTTCAAGCAATATGAATGTTGCCTTGCAAATTAAAAGAAACAGGTTTAGCACAGAAACACTTTAGTGAGCAGAATTTCAGGCCCTGAGGTAAGGAGCTGTTTCAGAAGGACACATGCTGCTCGATGTGCTGGTTTTGCACGAGCTGTGTCACTTGGTTGAAATGCTTTTCCAGGGGGAGAGGAGTGAGTTAAGGATTGTGAATTCGGTGGAGTACGTGGCTGTGTCACCGTACCAGCTCCCTGTCATCTGCCCTCGTGCCCTGCCCGTGCCACCCCGCCGGCCGCGCAGAGGGGACAGGCGCGTCCCTGCGCTCCGGAGAGGGCTGCCCGCAGAGGGGTGCTTGCATCCCACCACTGCCTTCAACGAACAGGTCTTGATCAGGGTGAGTAGACCCTGTCCGTGTACAGCTGTGCTGCATTCCTCGCTGGTGTGTTTGTGTCGTGCTGAAAGATGTGCGTGCCTAGTTTGCATAAAGAAAATGTGTAACTATTGAAATATGTAACTGCTATGCATGTCTCCGTAAACGAAAACATTTGGTGTTTTTCATCAGTTGGAGAAAGAAAAAGGTGCTGAACAACAGCCTATAGCAACTGTTATTCAAAACTTTCCATTTCAGTCAATCTGATCCTGTCCCTGGCACTAGAATCTCAGGGAGCTGTGAAATGCCTTGAGTGTATGAACACTGCATCAGTGTCTCCAGCCAGTTTTAACTCCTGTAAATAAAGTTGTAGGAACCCAGGTCTGGGAGGGATGATATGGGTCATTAAACTTGGTCCCTGCGATTTGGGGCTATTCAATGCATTGTATTTTCAGTTGGAAATATCTCCCAGACCCTCTGCATGTTGCAAACACGTCCCAGTTTAATCAGCTCAGCACTTGTTATTAAAGCCTAGAAATCTCAAGTGTGTGGTGCAACCAGATGTGAGCTTTGTCTTCCCCCTTGTTGGAGCTGGAAGCTGAAGGTATTTCTGTGCATTTTCTGCTGCAGAATACTCGGGGGTTCCCAAGTCCCCGTTGTGCAGCAATGCCTTCGTCACCATGATCTACCTAGGAAGGAGTAAGCATGTGTCTCTTGAGTACAAGGATGAAATCAAAGTCTATCAGCAATACTGTGGAACAGAAAACATTTGTGTCTATAAAGGCAAGCTGTTGGAAGGAGGTAAGGATGGATTCAGAGAGTTCATATCGATTCTGGCAGCAGTGTTTTTTACTAAAACTTTGCCTTGGTGTCAGAATGATTTCAGCTCAGCTTGGTCAAGATATATGCATCCAGGGAGGTTTATGCCATCTGCCTCCACATTAAATCAGGATCTACCGTCCCATGATGGAAACTGAGGTTACAATTACTTTTGCAATGATGACAGAAGAATTTAGAGAATTGATGTAACAAAATACTCATGGCTTAGGTTAATTTTCTGTAGAGATATATGGTTAATAGAGCAGTTGTAGCAATAAACTGCCCTCAAAAATGGGTCATCTGAGTTGCTAAAATAGATCAGTGAACGTTACTTCTTATTCCAGAAGGAAAACAATACATAATTCCCATCTCTTTTTATGTAAGTGCAATTCCATCCCACCAGGAAAAGATGAATTGTGTTCTGGGAAACTGGACACAGGAAGTGGCTGGGAGGCTCTGGCCTTTGTCCTGCTGTAGCTGTGGGTGGCCAGACTGACAGTGTGACTGTCACTTGTCCTAGCTGTCCCACCTTAGGATTCTGGGGCTGGCAAGAGCCAGGGCTGTGTGTGAGGAGGGGTGGACTAAAACCAGCTGTTGGACAGACCCGAGAACCCGGTGCCTGTCTTCAGAGAGCTGGGTGCTGCGGTGATGCAGTTGAGACACAGCACTTGCAACAGGCTGGCAGCGAAGTGTAATATTTTTCTTTGAACCTTTCTTTCTGTGACTGCAGATACCTTCCAGTTCATCTCCAAGAGGCACC